>NW_026055201.1:0-143891 GCF_022829205.1 Neoarthrinium moseri | reverse complement strand
AGAGGACCCCCCCCCCCCCCCCCTTTCAGTGAACCAAACGCTGATGTATTCGGGGAAGGGCTCCCCGGTTACCCCTATTGGATGTGGAAGGTGACCTACCTGCAAAGCCTGCCAATGCTGAAGAAGTACCGCGAAAATTCGATGCCGGTTGACTCGGAAGAATTGCGCCGGATCCGGCGGGCTGCCCGTGACAATCAAATCTTTGTCTCCTTGGGCTTTTCGGAGATCGATCACGCAACCCTTTACCTTGCCCAGGTATTGATCTCGCCAACTGGCGAGGTCATTAACCATCGCCGGAAGATCAAACCTACTCACGTTGAGAAGCTTGTCTACGGTGATGGGTCAGGCGACACTTTTATCTCAGTCACTGAGACAGACATTGGTCGTGTCGGACAGTTGAATTGTTGGGAGAATATGAACCCGTTCCTGAAATCCCTCAGTGTTTCGCTGGGCGAGCAAGTGCACATCGCTGCGTGGCCACTCTATCCAGGATTGGAGAGACAGGTTGCACCGGACCCAGCGACAAACTATGCGGACACTGCGTCGAACTTGGTGACGCCCGCGTACGCGATCGAGACAGGCACCTGGACTCTGGCACCCTTTCAAAGAGTCTCGGTCGAAGGATTGAAGAAAAACACACCCGAGGGTGCTGAACCAGAGACTGATCCAGCCCCATACAACGGCCATGCCCGCATTTATTGGCCGGATGGCAGTCTGCACACCAAGCCAGACAAGGACTTTGACGGACTGCTGTTCGTTGACATCGACCTGAATGAGTCGCACTTGACCAAACTCCTGGCAGATTTCGCCGGCCACTACATGCGTCCAGACCTGATCCGCTTGCTAGTTGATACTCGGCGTAAGGAATTGGTGACCGAATCCGACCCTGCCGGCGGTATTGCTACCTACAGTACGCATGCTCGATTGGGACTGGATCGTCCACTAGATGGAGAGCCGAAGTCAAACAAGGGACATGTAGAGAGTGTCAATAGGAAGGTCGATGAAGGCGCTACGAAGATCTAGTATCATAGCTCATGTAGCTTACCCTATGCCATATGCATTTATGGCAGAAATTTCATCTCCTTGTTTGGTTAAAATTGCCCAGGCTTCTATGTGAAGATAGGTAATTTCTATGATGAGAAGAAGTGATGGTTCAGCCTTGATATCTTACTTTGAGGCTGAAATTCTCACTCTTGAAACGTTTTAGCGGAGACAACGTACTGCGGATTCTGTCGTAAAAAGTATTCCTACACTGTGAAAAGGAATGGTGGATATTTCCCAACAACAATACGGAAAGATCAACTAAAACGATTTGCATAGCCAGGCACCTTTTGAACTCTCTGGTGGCCGGTTCTGTACATGACCTACAGGGTGTTTCGTCAGCGTTCGATGACCGACAAAGGCTCTCTTCATTAAGAGCAGCTCCTGGCAAACGTCATCGCACTGGTTCCCCAACTGACACTTTATTTAGTAATGGGTAGGTCTTCTAATGCTACGAGTCGTGTTGACCAACCTTGCAGTACAATC
Organism: Neoarthrinium moseri; assembly: GCF_022829205.1. Lineage (NCBI taxonomy): Eukaryota > Fungi > Ascomycota > Sordariomycetes > Amphisphaeriales > Apiosporaceae > Neoarthrinium > Neoarthrinium moseri. Next base: position 142,364 of record NW_026055201.1, on the reverse strand, counting down.
GGGCCAAGTATGGTTACGCGACAGCTTCCCCGCCTGGACAGACAAACTCAACTCCGCACCCGACATCGCCAATCACGAGATCTGCGATATGACGTCCGTATGAACACCAATTCGTGAGGTAGGTCGGCGCGTTTGGTGAGATGACGAAAGGTCAACCAGTGAAATTCGAAATGCGAAGGAAATGACGTACAAGTCTGAGTTAATCTTTCTGAGTATATGAACTACCGCTCCCCCTCACAGCCCCCTATTGCCAGTTACATCTTGAGCAGAAACTGTTATCAATCAGTCCAACGTAGACAAAATAACCTCAATACTTTGAGAACAAGACATCATGTCGGCTGACGGACACGGAATTCCGGATAATGCTGCAATAGCAGCCCACCAAGTAATTGGCCACGCAGACGCGGAACAGCACCAACATGAGCTTGAGAGAAAGCGTAGCGGGCTGAATGACCAAGCCATCGAGAACGAACATACGTTCATAGAGGGCGTTGAACGACGTGCATCTGTACGGTTAACCTTGCTCTGATTCCCTGAAATCTTTGCCACTAGACGACGGCTAACCAGGCTCTGTCTACAGCAAAGCGAAGGTAGTGGACCAGGACACAAGATCAAACAGACGCTGAAGAAGCTCGCACCTGGGAGCCATTGAAATCAGAAACCGAATCAGGAAGTGCCACATAAGCGGAGGACAGGCTGCTATGTAGGATCTCTAAAGAAAGGAAATGTCAATTTGATACCATCTCAATGCCGAATTGTATGTCTAAGTGAAGCAAGAATGTATAATTATCATAATCCAAAATTACCACATGCATGTTCTACGTTTGTGGGAGTCTAGTTCGATAACAGTATGTATAGAAGAGAAAGTTGAATGTTTCGAGCACCGGCTTCCGCGGCTTATTGTCCCGTCAGTGACCACCCAGTGCACAGACCTCTTGTGAATTGACTTTGTGACAGCGGCGCAGTGACCCAGATACAGATGGCCGTACCGACCCGCGACGGCGAGACGGATGCTCCGGGCCCAGATGAAATATTTGGAGCGCCGATTTCCGCGTCAGAGCCACCAATCTGAGGTACACACATATAGATACGTGGTGGAATGGGAGGGGCGCGGGATGCTCGAGATAAGGAGAAAGCCGCACTGCAGACCAAGCACTCGTTGCACAAGCACTTTCTGATCCGCAGTCGAAACGTATATAGGTAATCCAGTCTAGTTGGGGATTTGGCCGAGGTGCCAATCGAGTCGGATCATCGAGAGCCATACGACAAATACACATAACTATCTCACCTCAATCGTAACTTGTCCGCGGTATGGCAATGCTGAGCGGTTGCCTGAGGTCAGATGGGACGAAAACTTTGGGGCACTTGCAACAGTTAGATTGCCCCATGCTGACATGTCGGCAAGTCGAATACCTGTTTGGCTGCGACCCAGCGCTGCGAGTCTACCAGTCACGTCCACATGATGAACTGGGCTGATGGCAAAGGATGCGTCCGGGCGCTGCAACTTGCAGATCCATCCGGGGGGTTCTTGTTTCGATTTTCCAGGTCCCGCGTGGCACACCTCGACACCCAGTTTGCCAGTGCTCCTTTTTGGAGCCCCCCCTGCCAGAGGACAAGACCGCACGGGCTAAACGTCCCTAGACAGCTCGGGGCGCCGGGTTGCGCAGGGGTGTCACTCGAGGATCTCGAGGATCATTCTATGACATGAGAGAAGAGTTCTCTGGCCCCAAGTCGTAGCGTGAAGGAACATAGGGGCGGCCCTGTGGAGCAAGCTGCAGTTACAACAAGCTTGCTCTCTACCAGTAGCCTAAATCTCTGACCCAAGGACCCGAGGTACCTTGGAACAAGAGAGGGTCATTGCAATCCGAATAGGTGTCGCAAAGTGTTTCCGAACAGCGAGCTTTGTGTACTTGGGCAAACCTCAGGTCCAGCCAGTACTTAACTTACTCAAGGGGAGCTGGGTACTGTAACTTCACGACTGTTAAATTGAGCGGAACCACCCAACTACAGCACCTGCAGCTTAGCGGGACCAGCGGGCCTGGCTGTCTGCTGGTAACTGGAGCTTCAACTTAATCACGGGCCCACAGGCGACGTTGGCCCCCTGGCCCGCGAGCCAGGAGCCCGGCTAGCTCTGCGCTACCGACCAAGATTGGAACATTTTCCCACGATCCAGATGAGACACAACGCGACAGAGACGAGGCCCAAGGATCCGACATTCTGCCCGTCCCGCCGAGCACGAGCACCAGAACCAGCACGATCACGACGACGCCTTCTCCTCGAAGTATCCCGCAGCCGAGACGATCGACGGAGGGAGACTGCGCTGGCGACGGACAGCTGGGAACGCTCGCTCCTGCGTCGGTTCATTCTGCGTCATCGGCGCCCTGCGCTCAAATATCGATTTCGAACCGCCCAACACCTCGCCTCCTCAAGTCTCGAGGCAACGGCCCCCTTGATGAGGATTGGTTGCAGAGGTAGCGATTGCCACACCAGAGGCGCCTTTGCCCACCCGACTTACCCCAAACGAATGCTCTGCCTAAGGAACCCCTTGCCGTAACGACTGGGGCTGAGAAACGACTCACGACACCCGCCGGGCGTGGGCGAGGCCGACAACAGCCGTTGCGGCGCCGACAGGAGGATATGCAGACGAACAAGGTCAAGGCCGAGGCGCTGGGACGAAAGGCCAAGGTTAGTAGCGACCACTGGAGCGGCCATCCGATAAAGACTACTGACAACGTCGGTGCAGCTTGCCAACTCCTACCAGGAGCTCCTCGAGTAAGTTGATACGCGTCCCCGACATGTAATTGTCGCCTCGAAAACCCGGGTTACTGATGTAGCTCGCCTCGGTTCTAGCGAATTCTCCAACAAAGATCTCAAGAACGTAGGGAACTACGGCCTGGGCAAGCTGATAGGAAAGGGCTCCTTCGGAAAGGTCTATCTTGCACACCATAAACTCACCAATGGCTCCAAGGTTGGCAAAATTTCCTTCTCCTGGCGCCCAGCCAAGTGCTAAGCCTCGTCTAGGTCGTTCTCAAGTCGGCAAAGAAAGACGACTCGAATCTGGCGCGCGAGATACACCACCATCGACAGTTCGTCCACCCCCACATTGCGCGGCTATACGAGGTGATAGTTACCGAGTCGATGGTATGGCTGGTTCTGGAGTACTGCGCTGGTATGTTATAGGCAGAATAGGGGAGACTGGCGAATCACGAAGCTGATTGCAAAACACAGGCGACGAGCTGTACAACTACCTCCTGAAGCACGGGCCCTTGCCTGTTGAGAAAGTGCAAAAGACTTTCACGCAACTAGTAGGCGCGGTATCGTACGTTCACCAACAGTCATGCGTGCACCGCGATCTGAAGCTTGAGAATATCCTACTGGACAAGCACGAGAACGTCAAGTTGGTCGATTTTGGATTTACCCGCGAGTATGAAGGGAAGTCGAATTATCTGCAGACATTCTGCGGGACTATCTGCTACTCGGCCCCAGAAATGCTGAAGGGGGAGAAGTACGCTGGAGAAAAGGTGGATGTCTGGAGTTTGGGAGTGATTCTCTACGCTCTGCTCTGCGGGGAACTTCCGTTCGACGACGATGACGACAACATTACCAGGACGAGGATTCTATCAGAAGAGCCGAAGTACCCGGAACATCTCCCCACCGACGCTATAGGCTTGATCAAACTGCTCCTGTCCAAACGACCTCTATTGAGACCAACTCTCCCAGACATCCTACAGCACCCTTTCCTGTCCGAGCATGCACCTCAGCAGCAGGCCATTCTGAAGCTGCGTCAACCCGCCCCGTTCAGTACAGCCCTGGAGAAGGACTGCTTGGAGCGTATGCGCCATGCCGGAGTGGATATTGACCAGGTCATCGAGAGCGTGCTGGCACAGAAGTGTGATGCGCTGGCTGGTTGGTGGACACTGCTGCTGGAAAAGGAAGAGCGCAAATCGAAACGGAGAGAACGTCGGCGCAAGGAAAAAGAGGCCGAGAACAGGAATTCTCGTCGATTCTCTGGCGCGTCCGGTAAACTTGAGCGTATGGCCCCTATCCTCGACGAAGACGGCGTGCTTAAGGAGCCACCTTTGCCGAGAGCGCGGGGCCGAAGCGAGCGCAGGAGTGCACACTACGCCGATTTCAACGTCACGGAACTGCCTAACCTGCCCGAGATGGGTAAGCTCAGCCCCGAAACTGAGATGCCGCCAACCCCAATAGACAAAGACTCGATCAGGTCTGCCAGCACGTCCCGGCATCGACGACCGATTCCACCTCCCAAAGAAGGCATACTCCGAAGTGCTAGGTCCAGAGGCTCTACATTGCACCTCGTGACCACTTCGGACGCCTTGGGCCTGCAGCCGGTCCCACCCAATCCGACCAAGGTAAAGAAGAAGCCTTCCCAGGTCATCATTGGCACCTGGAAGAACTGGACGCACTGGCTCGTGGACACGACGCGGCGACACAAACCTAACAAGCGTGGGAGTCAATCGACACCCAATTTGGTGGGCAAGAACGGCGGCACCGGCGACAACGGGAAGAATTCGAAGAACGCGAGCCCCCGGCCCCACACCAGCAAGTACCCCACATCGGCGTCCGGCCCGGCAGCGACAACGGATTCACGGCAGGCTAATGGCCACGCTGCGAAGGGCAGTCCGGGGTTGGCACCGGGCAACTCACCCAACACGCCCACCTCTGCGCACTATCCGACAGCTCCCTCCAACGTACAGAGGATGCCGTCGTCGACTTCCTACAAGAGGCAGTCCTTGTCGCCTGGTCCCATGACGCCTCGTTCGTCTGTGCGCCGCTCGTCGACTGGTCTCCGTGGTAGGAAATCTACTTCATCATCGTTGAGTTCTATACGCACCATGCCCCCGCATCACCATCATTCGCATTCCAAGGCGTCGTCCACGTCTTCCAATGGCTCCGTTTCCACGAGCAAGACGCCCCTGGGCAACGGGCGGTCGCCGCATCACTCGGTCAAGGTGCTGCCCGCCACTCCCACAGCCACATCATTCCCGTCGAACATCCGGTTCGCACGCGGCCCTTCACTGACCCTAAACTTCAACGAAGGCATGCCTTCGTATGACAAGGCTCCCGCGCCCGGCAGCCCCAGCCCCTTCTCCATCAACAATGCTGGCCCGTCCGTACTATTTGCAAAGCGAAAACGGAACATATTCAAGGGGCCTATGCTACAGTTCGGCAACCAAGCGCCAAGCGCCAGTGGCAGGAGTCGAGAAGGTAGTCACTCGCGCAACGTTAGCGCCTCTGGTCTCGGGAGACGAAGCGGCGAGATTACCATCCAGGAAGAAGACGAGGAGGCTGTCGAGGAAGAGGAGGCGGACAGGGGCCAGAGTTTGGATCTAAGACAAAGAGATCTAGATGAAGAAAGCATTGAAGAAGTCGATCAGTTCAGCCCTATCATCCGACAGCCAGGCGAGAAGATCGAAGAGATTTACGAGGGTGAGGGCGAAGGCGGCGGTGTGGGCATGCATGAGCCCGAACTCGCCGGCAAGAAGGAAGAAGTAAGCGCAACTGCATAATTAGATGGAGCATAGACACCATTTGTCTTGAACAAAATCCGCAAGAGTGGGACGGCGAGCGGTTTAGGGATTTCAATGATCGAAAGGGACAATTAGCGGAGGATATACCTGGATGCAAATGGCATAGCTTTGTTTTCATTCTTGAACCCAAGAGGTCCTCCATTTTAGCACTTTCGAACAGCGCGGCGCTCGGCGCGAGCATTTGCAAGAAGATTGGGGGTAATAGAGAGGTTGCACTGCTCAAGATCTTGCTTTTCTTGCTATCATGGGACTGAAGCATGCGACAATCCGTAATTGCAATCCTCATTGCAAATGACTCCATTGATTGAGAGGTCTGTATGTATCCGTTGTACCAGTAACTAACGAAGCGATCGATCTTTTCGGACTGTTGACTCTGTTCGTCGTTGATCATTCACTGCCCTGCTATTCACTGGTGCCCTTACGTGAGGTACTATTCACTGATGATATATTAACCATGCATCAGCCATGGTGTTATGATTCTACTTAGGAGTGTGCGAAATTCTAAACTTTGAAACCGACTTTGAGTCTTTCTTCCACCTGCTGCAGGCCCCTACCGTCCGGCGAACCAATCGGTGACTCAGTTTCATGCCACAACGGGTATTTCACAGTGAAACAGAGCTAATTGCTTGCGACGATGAAGGCACGAGCTCGTTTTAACCGTCAGCCACATCTCCCTCTGCTAACATTTTGTAGGTTCTTCTTGTCGCTGCCCTCTTCGCCTTCTGGGCTTATGCAGTGCCCCTCGAGCCAGTTGCGTTCAACAGCACCGGCCAAACAGCTGACCACAGCTCTTCTGTGGCTGATGAGTACAACCATCCCGGTCAACCAATGATCAAGGGAGCAGTCGAATCTGACGGAAAGTTCCCGTGGAGAAACCTCGATGAATACCAGTGCGATTTCGACCACTACTTCAACTATATTCCCTTCACAATCATTTGTGATAACCCAGACGGCAGCAACGCCCGGGCCTACTTCGATGATGACATATGGAACGCCATGAACAGAGCCTCTGAAATCATTCGGCGGGGCAATGAGATTAGACGCGAGAATTCCGCTGGGCCGGGACCACCGCCCGACATCGACGTGGAATTCCCCTTCGCAGACAATCTTCGCTGGCCCTGGGCAGCAAACTACAGATTGGTTCACGGTTCTCGTGGTTTAAATACCGTGCCTGTAGGAAGAGGCAACTTGAAACCCGACCGATCTAATGTACTTGCCTTCTCGCCCTTATATCTCTATCCCTTGGAAACCAATGACCATATTTGGCCATACAACGCCTACACAGTGTACGATCAAGCTTGGCCTATGCCCAGCGCTGGTCGAGACTTCGTTCTTATGCAGTGGGTGGACGGCATCGCAATGTATTTAGGAGTCATAACTACGAGGGGCTCTGAGGTCGATCAATCGGGCACAGTACTCCTAACATATAGGTGAGGGAACGCATCGGGTAAACTCCGTCACGTTTTGCCATGCTGATAAAAATATTCTCCAGATGGGCTTCTGGGGTGACAGCCAATGCAAGACTTGCTAGACACATGAGAGCTGCCAAAGACGGGCGTCAGGTGACACAAATCCCTGGCATTGAAGGCGCCTATCAGCTGAGGTCCAAATCCATAAGAACCTTCTTTGCCAAACCTAAGGTTATCGGTTTGTACGACGATGCTGCTTATTCAGGAGCGCCACCGGACCGCCCTCCGTTCATGCCACCTCCTTCCGGCGGGGACGGCTTGGCTGGAGGAGCCGGAGGTCTAACTGACCTCACACAGTACCCGTATGGCTGGAATGCTTGGAACTTTGCCGTTGCTCCAGGCTCGTATGGAGTTATGTAACAGGATATGGAGGCAATCAACGGGATCGTTATCGGCAACACGTAGGCTGTAGTCTTCACCGATCACTGGGGGATTGAGAGGCAGAAAGGAAGAGATCAAATGATGTGCCAGGAAGACTAATTACTGGCCAACACAAGTCTTCCAAGGAACAAGTGATTTTCCATACTAATTGGCCAGAGATGCAGATGACCCTGAGTAAAGTTTGGGAGCCTTCGCATTCAAATTTTGACCCGGATTTTGAAATTCCTCATACCGTGTAACAGTTGCCTCGCAAAGAAAAAGCATATCCCACCACACATAACCACAGCCACGTAGAGGCATGCTAACCCTCGGGTCCCCACTGTCTGAAGCATTTGGCCACCTAGTGGGCTTGCTAGAAGAAGAGCAAAGCTTACAAAGAAATACATAGTGCCTTGAGCTTAGTCAGTATGGGGCCGTGAAGAAAGGAGACGGTAGTTAGACATACCAAAGTATCTTCCGTAGTCGTCGGTCTCACAAGTCTTGCCCATACATACTGGTGTTAATGAGATGAATGAGCCACTGCCAAATCCCCAGAGCGCAGCAAAAGCATACAGTGCGCTGAGCGACGATGCGCCATATGGAACTAGGATTGCAGCAGTGAAAGTGGCCGTAAAAAGAATCATGCAGAGCAGAACATTGAAGTGACCAAAATGATCCCCAGCCAAGCCTGGTAGTACACGACCGGCGGTCGATGTCGCGTTGGCGATGGCAACCAGGAGAAAGCCCGTATCTGCGCTGAAATTGGCTGCGATGGCATAGGTTGGAAGCAACGAGAACACTCCAAAGATGGCAAACTCGAGAGCGGACAGTCCAATGGTAACAAAGGTAAAGGTACCACTTGTCAAAGCTCCGAAATTCAAAGTCACTCTTTTCCTCCGCTGTGGAGCCAATGGCTGCGAAGGTAGCTGTTGCATGCAGAGCACACCACCGATTGTTACACCCATTATGAGGAAGGCGAGAATCCTGATCGACCATGCCCAACCAAGCCGGGGGAGAAGTTCTCGGAGCATGAGTGGCATGACTACACCACCGATACTCGACCCACAGAGAGCCACACCCATCGCCAAACCGCGGCGGCGAACAAACCATTTTCCCACAACAGCGACGCCAACTATTGAGATGATAGCAGCTCCGACGGCGCCCCAGATCCCAAGCACGAGCATAAAATGCCAGTAAGTCTGACATTCAGCTAGTACGAAGAAGACTGGGATGTATATGGCACAGCCGACCCAGCCAAGAACTCTCGGGCCATAGGTGTCGAGGATTGGTCCAATCTGGATGCCCAGAAACAATGCCAGAGAGGTGAAGACACCAGTGATCCAGCCTATATCTCGAGAGGTATACGCCGAAAGTTGATTTAGTTCCAGATATGACTGCACTGTGCCGATCGTCTGCATGAAGCCTAAAACCACGAGCGTATCAGTTCACGAACCTTTGAAGCACAGGGAACATCGACTCACCATAACTTGGGAATAAGAACAGGAAAGCCCCAACGACAGAGAGCCAGGCTTTGAAGCCGCTCTCATCACTCAGAGCCAGCTGTGATTCCCGAGATCGCGATTCTGCATTTTGTTCCACCACAGTCACGCCTTGCGTGTACTTCGGTTGTAACGACTCAGGCGCAGGCAGCTCTTGAAGAGGTATCTCAATGGAAGTTCTAGTAGTAGCCATCTTATCAAATGGCTTGAATTGGCGTGATTCACGGTTGGTCGCACATTCGCAAGGACCTACATGAAGACCTAGGGAAAGCGAACGTTCCCAGGACAGGCGAATCGGCAGGCTGATAGACTTACGTATTGTGTGACTCAAAGCGAGTAGTCGCGGTCTTGCATACATACATCATAAAGGTCTCTCGATTGGCGTGGAAGGTGGAGTGTTGGGAGCAGGACAGTGTCCGACATCGCGCCCAGTCCATCGCATTCGATTGTTGGTCTAACTTTAAACCAATCCACGATTCTACTTAAGTTAGGGCCGCGATCCGGGTCGCATTAGCCGTGCGCCCTTTGGTTGTCGTTTGTGCGGGTCGGTATGCGCCGCCGACGCCCAATAAAATCCGCATTTGCTTCTCGACACCAAGAGGCTTTGGCGGATTGCCTCTTGGCTTTCTGACGCGTTTACCGGTATACTTCTGCAAGAAACAGATCCGCCTGTTATTCACTGAGAAAACTATCACTAGTTAAGATGTTGCGACCTCTGTGTAAATTGATACGTACTTTGAAGTTGCGAAATTTGAAGGGATGAGCATACCAGGGGCTTGGTGTTGGCACTCTCCGCAGATAAGTGTCACCAAAGCCTGGAATCCAGGCTCCTTATCTGCTTTGCCTGCATGTGCCGACGGGGTCGATTGGTGGTGTTATGTGGGGGGTTTAGACGCCAGAAGTCTGCGCCTCAATTGCTATGCTGCCTTATTACCCCTCGCAACGGCTGGTGTGCTCAATTGAGATGCGGTGGAGGACGGGTGTTGCAGGCACATGCACGTTCACTGCCAACTAGTCTGAAGCTTTACCTATTTTCAAGCGGCCTTACGAACGAATACTATGTGCTGTCAGATAATGGGTTCTGAAATGTACTGGAGGGTACGGAGTACATTCGTCGCGCTCTGGTCGTGTTACCCCTGCTGCTGTCAGCAACATTAGGTCGAGGTCCTAAATTTAGCGAGGCTCGATCAGTTTGGTCTGTTCAGGGGCTGGTTCAGATGCTACTGCTCCGCCGTCTGACACCTTATTCCCACCTGGCGGATTGCCTGGTTCTGATGACAGTAGGAGTCCTACTCTGACCTTTCGCATCCTGCATCAATGATCGGAAACTCCTACTTCACGATATCTGATTACACATCTTGTCCTTATCGCCACCGATGTGTGGTGGATCAGTACCAGTTAGACCAGCGGAAAGCTGCGATGTCCATGTCCATGCGACGAGATATTCTGTGGCCCCAGGTCGGCCAGAAGCTCCTGGATCAGCCTCTAGGACCTCGGCCACAACTATGCATTGGACCACGCAGCCATCTTCGAATACGAGAAGTCGTACAAGTCTACGTGCTCGAGATGCTTGGAAGTCACAGTCTACCGACGACCAGGTACAAGAGGCACGAGCGAATGAAGGGAAACCTCGCCCACTTGCGATACAGCGAACACACCAGGGCAGGCCGGTGGTTCACGCTCCATTGAACCTTTCCACAGTACCACGGCGGGCCAACGTGGCGGCTTTGCTCAAGCCAATGAGCCTTGCCGGCTTCGAGCGGCTTATTGCTGACACTGGCCTGAAGGAGCTGGATCTCGATGCCCTCATCGGTGTAGCCACTGGACAGACATATGGGCTGCCCCCTCGTGAGCAATTAGCGAGATTGTCAAAGCCAAAGCAAGTACAGAGCTTTCTGACGTACATCCCCACAAGATACGGTCATAGGACATGCCTCGACGATGTCATAAGATGTCTCACCAGCAAGATCAAATCTATGCTGGTCCCTACGGCCCTTGGTGAAGTCACGGATACTTTGAGCCTCTACGGCAAAGCACTGAAAAGTGTCCAAGCCGCTATACAGAGTGCATCTTGGGCTGATCCTGATGTTCTCTGTGCGATTGCTATGCTGGGCACCTATGAAGTATGCTTTTATCGTCCTTATTAAGCTCAAGGCTAATCTGATATCTTTGAAACAGGCATTGGAAGGTAGCAATCGAACTTCCGCTTGGACTCATCATACATTCGGTCTATCACAGCTGATTGCTGCACGGGGGCCATCCAGATTTACTACACGTTTCGAAAAACTTATACTATCTTCAACGTCATGCTGGCTCGTAAGTTGACCCTCCCTTGCGGTATTATCTCGAGAGGAACGAATGCTCAGTACTTCTTAGATTTACGAGTCTTTACACTCCGGTCTGCCTTGTGTGCTAGGTGAGCCCAGTTGGGAACCTGTATTTCAATCCATGGCGAGGCCAGAGTTCCCAGAAGTCGATCAGACCTTCGCTTGGCTAGGATCATTAGGCGTCAAAGTCAGCCGGCTGATTGTGGAAATGCATGACGCTACTTGCGATGACTATACAGTCTCAGAGAGTGGCATGAAGGATTTGGAGTCAAGATGTCGCAACTTGAAACTCGAATTAATGAGATGGAAGCAAGAGAGTCAAGCTATCATCGAGGCCCCTCGACGGCCGGAGGGCACGCCCGCAATGCAAGGTGACTTGCGAGCTGAATTGACCAGTGCTGCTTATGCGATGTTGGCCGCCACTTGTCGCCTAGTGGGTGCTATCTCACCAGAAGATAGGACCACGGAAGAACGAGAGGCGATCTCTATCTCTGACTACTTATCAAGGGTTGGAGACAGTATGAAGTGGGACAAAATTGCAAGCTTCTACTTCCAACAAAGGATCAATGTCACAAAAAGTATCATTCTTACAAGTGATATCTGGCTTCAGGGATGTGACGACGCAAATGCCATCAACACAGATTATAACGGACGACTGGAGGGCAAACGAAGACTCATAGAGAGTTATAAGTTCCAAGCCTGGCGTGACTGCATGCGACGTAGTCTTAGTTACCAACCAGGCTCTGGCCACCGCTGATAACAAGATATGTGTTGATCAAGAAAACATCTCCGGCGGCAACGAAAAAGTCTCCAACGGCCTTTAGCACACATTAGCCTGGAGGGAGATAAGCATCTCATAGCATACCGTGCAAATTGGGGTTTCTCGCTAAGCACCTCCAAACTTCACTACATACTGTAGACTCCGCCTTGTCGAGTCCACCACGCAAATGAATTTTGGGAGCTCAAGGGTTTTCACCGCTTCAGAAATCTTCCAATCGATAGACACCGTGGGACGGTTCCTCATACGGATGTGCGCTATATTATCAGTGTAAATGCCGATACGAAGTTGGTACTGCGGTTCTCACACCTCTTCAAAGTCTTCACAAAATTCCGAGCCACCTCCTTGCCCAGGCACATTGTTTTAACGCGTAACTCTTCAGTGTATTCTAAATCTCCGGCTATGCCAACAGCAGCGAAGATCGCTTACTTGCAAGCGTCCACGGCTGACGCAGGAGCAAAGAGCACGGGTTTAAAGCACATCACTGTAGCCATGACAATAATTTGACGTTCAAAATGAGCAGCCCCGGGTTCACGGTAGAACGTGGGAGGTTGGTAATAAGCAGGCTTTGATTCAGGAGGGGGGCTTCGTTGAATATCATAATCCTGAATAGAGCCATGAAAACCAGCCAACTCGGAAGTGAGGCACAGCCGAAGCTCAAAATAGCATCCCAGCAGCAGCATTTGGGGTTTCGCAGGACTGATTGATGAGTACTGCGGTGAGCAGCTGCGCCATACTCGATACAGAGACTGGGAATGTTTTGGTAGCCTGCATCTATGAATCTGAACAGCCTCAAGCATTACCCTCAATGATAGTCAAGGTTTTGTAAGAGATGCAATCACGAAAGACCTATGCGTCTACTAGTCTTCGGGCGAAAGCTATGCGTTTAATGAGAATTACGGGGAAAGAAATGATAAGAGAGGGAACAAGGGCTCACGATCGTTGTATGTAGCTTTCCGAGCCCGGATCTATGTTCTAGAGAAGTTGCCTCCATCAACACCAGAGCGGACTAATCCATCAAGTCATATTAATCACTGACTATAAAAACGCACGGCTCCAATTGATGTGTGCCAGCTGGGCTTAGGAAGTTTGGTGCCAATGTAATCAGTAAGATTGGAATTGAACCCAGGAAAAATGATCTTCAAACTAGAATGAATATTATATTTCGTTATCATCTTCAACAAAGACCCCTTCTTTGAGTCCAATTTGAACGATGTGCCAAGTTGCCAACGCAAAATTGGATTTCCTCTCCAGAATGTACTTTACAGAGACTCCATCAAAGCCCGGTAATGAACCGCCATGTGGGCGGAATGCATGCAAGAAGTAAGTCGAGCTGAAGTCCAATTCCCAATCATTCCCTCGGACACGATCCTGCCATCTCGCCATAGGGTCTTCTGTTGGATCATTAACCTGAGGAAATTGAGGCACAGTGTCCTTGTGTGGAAGATACATGCGCTTGTGGTCTTCGTCGCCCCACCCCCAAGGGGCCATGGCCAGTTGGTCCAAGATGAGAACCTCACCTGGCGACTTCACCAGTCGTTCCGAGATTTGTGTGAGCAAAACGACGGAGTGTGTAAGCCAACCACCATCGAATGTTGTCCACTGATCCCGCTTCATGATATATGCCAGCGCGGACTTGGGCCTTGACATAAAACAACCGTTGTTCAGTCCACCGTCAGCTTGCCGACCGACGACATTGTTAAAACCAGCCTCCCGGAGCACCCGTGCATCGCGTAGAGCGTAAACGTCAAAGTCCAAATAAAGTCCACCCTTGTCGTATATCTGATTGAATCTGACCATATCGGATCGGTGCTCGACGGCAGTAATTTCTTTGCCATTGGCGTGTGTGATGACTGGCACGTGGTTCATAATGATCTCTGGAAAATCATTCAACAGCTTGCGTGTCCACTTGGAGCCTTCCTCACGAGCCTGCCTTATCATGGTTTCGTTGAAATCGGTATGTATGTAGATTCGGGGCGCCTTGAGCATTCGGAGGGCGCTGTACACGGATAGGAAGCTTACGAAGTTGATATCGAACTCGGATAACTCGTCTCTCATCATCATGGTGTAATGCACTATGTTGGGGATTGGCGGTCTTCGGTACGAGACGGACGGTAGCATCAAGATGTCATTATTCATCAGAGCCCTGATGAAGAAAAGAGCAGCGACAGAGCAACCGACGCTCACCGAAAGCCGAACCCACCTGGCTTTCTGGAACCTGGACTTGGGTGGCACAAGCCAGCGTGGGAGCTCCATCTGTGTCGTACTTTTAGCCTCTAACACTAGTAGAGGCAAGAAATTCTTCCGGCTGTGAGACTGAAATAGGCCAGTATGATTTGAAGACAAATATTTGGATGACCTAGAGAGAATGATAGTTAATGTGTAACATTGGGGAAGTGAAATGAGTGGGATCTCTGTTTTCTTTATATCCTGGTTGGAACAGGAAGACAACATCATCTTACCCATGCCAGTGAGGCACTGTCCGTCTCGCATCGCTATATACCTACCAGCAGCTCCAGCACATACTGTGCTCTTAAAAGTTCCTGAACGGGCGGAATTCTCGGCGGCTGGCTGTTAAAATCTGCTTAGAATAATGCCACGGTCCAGTAAGCAAAAATCACGTCTCTACCTATTGAAGACGGAAAAATCTTCGTATTTGGAAGAAGGGGTTGACTGCATTAGAACCAGTGGCTTGGCTAAATTTAGCTCACCATTGAAGTGCGTTGAGTAGCAAGTTGCGATTACGAGACACTCAAAAAAATACGATGGCACATTGCGCTAATAGAGTCAGGAGCCATCCGAATACTGCGGCTGTAAGCCACTGGCTTTTTCAGGCGAGTGCATGACTGGAGGGGTGGCTGAACTAGCCGATTTATAAGCCACAACATTCTGACATTCAGGTTTGTGTGACTTGGGACTTCGCCTTTGCAGAACCTTATCGGGCATACGACTTACGATTTGGACTTCGGTGGCACAGGCTGATAGGAGTGTGAGCCCTGAGAATCAAGTCCTTCGAACGAATCCCAGATTGAGCGTTCACGTTTGATCCCGTCATCTTTATGCCTGTCAGCCTTCCAAATGAAGGGTATGTGGGGACTTGGTTGCGTCGATGTCGCCGACGTTAATCTGAATCTCAGCAGGTAAGCAAGAACAATTCTGGATTAAATAGTGACTTCTCTCAAGTAATACGCTAAGCACAGCATTTGTACGGTAAATGACCAAATTTAAGATGTTCTGATGTGAGTCGCTACTTTGATTTCTTGCTATATTGGGTGTACCCGTTGGGTAGTATCGGTCGTGAGGTGCTAATCTCTTGCAAAGGGCCAAAAGGTTGCAGGGATTGTGGCTTGTCCCACATTGCTTACGAGCGTAAGCCAGGGTTGAACAAGATGATTTCCCTGGCACTTTTTGCGCATCGAAATTCAGTTCCATCCTAAAGATCAACGCACCTTGTAGCTAGCTTTGCCACCATTATGAGCCCATCCCTGGACAGCTTTGAGAACGGTGACTGAACCATGAGTCTACCTTGAAAGGTTACCACCCACAAAATCTATATTCGGTTAGCCTGTATTTAACACCTCTTCGCCTCAACCGCGACCTGGCTCAAATTCGGCTCAGCCTCGCTCAGGGCATCTCGGCGACAGCTCAGGTCAGCACGTCATGTCAGACCTTGATCAAGGCCATCTAAATATTATCATAGCCTACATTCCGCTAAATAGGATCCTCTCCTATGGGCCAACCTCTGAAAAAGGCTGGCCTCTAATGTATGCTGTCCCCTATTATAGGTTGTCCTTCATGAGCGCCCATCCTCCTTCAGCGGGTTGCCAGTATTGACGTGTCAGCTATTTTAAACCGTTCTCAAAGCCTCCTGTTTGATCTCTCAACTCCAGTCTTGCCTCGCTAGTACAAGTAATTCAATGGGGGGTCAAGGTCTTGAATGTCACAGCAGTGACCTTATGGTGACAGGAGGTTTGGTTCAGATGGCGTAGACCATTCAAATTTGGACTGCATTATATATAATGGAAATTGAACGAAGTAGAAACTGTAGAGCATTTCATTCTGGTACTGAAGTCTATCGCAAAACGAATTGTTCTACTTTTCCGGACTAACCATCCTCGATCCTCTTATTCCTTGCCAATCTCCCCCTTGCAACGTGCACCATCGCCTGTGCTTTTACTCTTAGTCGACTGCAGTACTGAGTACTGATGGATTTGAAACATTCTCACTATCTTCCATCTGCTCAGCCACAATGCAGCATAATACAAATGACGTATTCCAATTTTACCATGTGCAGCGAACCACCCATCCTAATATCTGAATCCCTACGCACCAAGCCGAGGTTTCCAGTATCTCTGAAGAAGAAAATATTTTTCCGTTACAGTTCATGGATTCATCCGGGCATTCATTGTTACAGAGTCATGAAGCCAGTTAGCAATTTTCGGCAAGAGAGACCCCGTCTTCCAGCCCAGGACCGGACTGATACCGCCAGAGCGGATCCCGGTGAACACCACCGTCTCGTATCAGATTTGGCGGTGCTGAGACCCAGGAGACCTGACACCCTATCCTTGTTGACCTCAAGGTATACCAAAACCTCTTATATTACTTGGATCAATTGGATGAGCCTAGATCATTTGAAGGCAGCAGTCCACATTAGTCTTTCATTGCGTCAATTGGTGCAACACTCCAGTCCAAAACCCAGGATGGCAAGCCATGAACGATATGGGGAATGCTGACACTGCACATGATGACCTTGGCGTCTAATGACTTCATGAGCGTTTTGGCGACAGATGTGAACACTTTAGTAGCTGAGAGACATGAATCCGGTGGAACTTCAAGTGTCTTGGTCAAAACGTCCAAATGTCCAAATTTGATGTCGTTTTTGTCGTTTTGAATTCGGTCATGTAGCGTCAACATCATCCTCTGGTGGCCCATTTCCAGCAGAGGTAGGATTGCAGAGACCTTATCCCCAGGATTGGTTGCTTAGAATTGTCTTGATGAATGAAGCATATTAAGTAATCACCGAGCATAAAGAATGAAATCCCAATCGAAATCGAGCCCCATTTCCCGCGGGTACCTGAATGAGTATGGAATCGTGGCGAAAGCATCTCTGTCGACAATTACGTGATGCATGCTTTGTAGTGCGGCCCAGGATATCGACCGGTCGCCACAGACAACAATAGCATCGATTTCAAGGCCTGCCTCTTGTACCACTCATACAAGATGGAATTGAGAACGGTCTTCGATAGACTCTTTGCAAGATGGTGATGGCCGCTGATGGTTTGGCTCGCTGCAGATAAGCAACGGCCTTATCTAGTTGAGTGATTCAGGAAACCGCAATGTCACTATCGTGTGCACGGTCCACAAAATATACCACAACTCGTGATGCTTTCGCGTATATTTGTGATGTTGAGCTGGTGGTTCCGTTCCTGTATTAGGCATAGAGTGATGCACAAAGTGTCGATATATAAAACAGTTGCCGTACCAACCTGCTGAAGGCACACGAGTGCGGCTAGACAATGAATTGCAGCGGGCACTGGAATAGCATGCTCGTAGCCTCTTTGCCTATTGGACGCTGACCACCAAAGATGTATCACCCTATATTGAACTGGAGTGGTGCTCCGGGACAGTGTTATCCCAGATCTTCCCTAACAGCCAAAGCAGTCTTCAACGTCAATACAGACGGATCTGACGTGCTTTATCTAATAGGACCCGACTAATTAAAAAATTTATACCTCCCGTAAAAAACACAATAAAGATTGTCGGTCGACAGAACGCTAGGGCCAATTATGTGGGGAAAAGGAGCGTTGTCTTGTTAATCCACACGCGGCAAAGAAGACTATATAGGAAATAAAACGTAACGCCACACTAAGCCACTTAAACCAAGCCACATCACCCAAG
Organism: Neoarthrinium moseri; assembly: GCF_022829205.1. Taxonomy (NCBI): domain Eukaryota; kingdom Fungi; phylum Ascomycota; class Sordariomycetes; order Amphisphaeriales; family Apiosporaceae; genus Neoarthrinium; species Neoarthrinium moseri. The sequence goes on along the minus strand of NW_026055201.1, from coordinate 124,481 downwards.
CTCAATGTATAAGAGACGGCTTCGTAATTTGGATGATTACGGAGAGTGCAGTTTGGAGAGGCGGACTCTAATGGGGCCCAGTGTTACGGGCTGGCTAGTGCAGGTGGTTGTTGTGGTGGGGGGACGAGGGGTGATCCACCCACCTGTACATAGCAGACGCTACAACTGTGGAGAGAGCTCTTCTTTCCTTTCGTTCCCAGCTTTAGATTTTTTGCAATACTACAGGATTTGCAGCACAGCCTCGATCCTCCCTGTGGTGCCGTGACACCCACCTTCTGACCATGTTGAAGCTCAAAGAGATGAAATGAATTGTTAGATTTGAGACACATTTCGGGACAGACCACTGTCTGAGCATATACATGGCGAAAGCATGCAGTTTATGAAAGAATAGAATAAGTTAAAGACTGCCAGACTTTTGGATTGTCCACGTAACTTTGGATTGCCGATGTTATATGCTGCACTGTAAAAGCTACCGTGTGCAACAGTTTTGGCCAATGTTCGGTGAGGAGAGTCTCTTAGTAAACCGGGTGTTTAGCTGGCTTGGCCATATCTCATGCCTCTTCATTTGTGGCGCAGGTCACTTACCGAACCTAACGATCTTCGAAGAGCCTTTTCTGAGTCGATTTCGGTTAAAGAGGGTTACTTATTCGTGGAAAGAATCAAAACGAAAAAAAACCATATTTTCATATTAGTCTCTACTGTTAGATGGCTTAAGTACTAGTCAAGTCCAGGAGCAGTCTCGCAGATTCTGAGATGGTCAGGAAGGATAGCTTGGTATTTAACTGGAGTGATGCTCCTGGGCCATATTCCCCAAGTAACACAACCTCAGCCAACGCAGTTCTCCTCGTCAGTGTCGACGAATCGAACGTACATTGTTCGTGTGGCTAAGATAGACGTATAAATCGACGGTCGCCAAACCGAATAGTCGTGAAAATGAAGGCAAAAAGTGCGATGGTCTATTAAAGTCTACGGAAAAGGGGGAAATTGAATAAGTAAAACGCGAAAAAGCACAGCCACAATTCTATATCACGTCTCACCAGCCCGAGCTCAGTATCTCGCCGCATACTCGACCACGTTATACGTGAAATTATCGATGAACCTCGATTTGCCTTTTTTCAAGACTTGCAGACAATAACGAAGCCGCAAGGGCAAAGCCAGCCGACGTGGCTCCTGCTATGCCGTGATAGATCTAGGACGATCATGGTTGTAGCAGTAAGCGACCTGGATGAGCTTTTCTCTAGCGGGCAGCCGGCCACGTGCCATATTATGCAGCAAGCCATCACAGATTGCACAGGAGCTTGTCTGAATCGACCATATTGCCACGGCTGGCAGACTGGATAGAACGTAGAGTGTCGTTGTCTCGATCCGGAAGACAAATCTTAGAATAATTCTCGGCCCTCGGCGCGTCCACCGAGGCCGCAGCACGGCATACTTCCTTCCTTGCGACGGGGAGGACATCTAACGGCGGCGATATTTGACTGGGAGTCCATATGGCACCATCGTGCCAGATCCTCTACCCAATGCCTTCTGTCCTGGCTATGTTCATGCACTCTATATCGGTAGAGTCGCTTGTAGAGTTCAGATGGCATGCCGAAACCCCTCTAATTCCATTAATGCGAGCCTAGCCGCGTCGAATTGGTGGCAACTAGGCTATCAGACTTGAGGATACACAAGAATATTGCCGTGTACCGAAACAGTACTACCACAAAGTTCTATACATCTCAACCAACTCCAAAGTTGCAGTTTCTACGCACAAGTATGAAGTATTACAAAGTTCCGTGCTGGTTGCCGATCCAATGTGTCCAGGTAGAATCGAGTCCTGACGGGAAGGGTCCATCAGCGTAATTTTGTCATGTAGTCATACATGTTGAACTTTTATATTCAAATATGTTGATCGTTTTTCAGAAGTAGTGCGACCCCGCTTGGGTTTGATGGAAAGAAATCTTTGATCCATGCCAGTATAAGCTGCCGTCTACTGTTATAACGCCGCTTTACTACCCTTATGCTCATACACCATCGTTTCTTGTTTGTTCCTTCTTAACTGCTCATCCATGCATACTTAGCATTAGCAACAGGCACCCCAGCTCCCTTTAGCAGAGTAGTAGCTTTCTCCTTCGTTGAGCTTCTTATCAAATCAATGTCAACGGTCGGCGAGACAAGTGGTGTTAATAGCCATGCCAACCCGTCAAGTAATAGCGATTGCTAAGAATGTTACTACTGGATCAGAGCGGGTTCCTGTGATGTTGTATTTACCTCATCTGAGCTGAAAACGGCTTCGAAATTTTCCCATCCAACTGTCCCAGGACCATTAGTGTTACGCAGCTCGCTACTCTGTATATTGGAGCTTGTTCCCTTATTTTTGAGGCCAAGTTCACTACAGACCTTAACCAGTGACTTAAACTCATCTTCAGGAATTGTACCACTGTAGTCGGCCGAGTTCGACGACGGCAGCTCTTGGACCGGAATGATTGGAGGGCCACACTCAATTACTGTTGGCCGAGACTCCGGACGCCTGTCATTGAAGCTAGATACGAACTGATGAGCTTGTAGCAAGAACTCATCATCCGCTTCAGTTCTCTTTTCGCCTTTCTTAGCATCGATGCCGCTCGACATTTGCGTTGACCGCATGCTCTGGAATAACAAAGATCGCAGCCCATGTGCTTGCTTCTCTAGTGAACCAGTCTCGCGGTTGGTGATGCCAATAGGCCGGCCTACCTGTTCATGCCGCTGTAATAGGATAGAGAGAGCCATGCGCATGGAATCGTTTCCTAGCGGTGATCTGGGCTGGTTGAGATACGGGAACGAGCTGAGCCGCAACATGCATCGATGCATGAGAGGCCTCATTATCTGGAGGTCCGCCTGCAGGTGATCCGGTAGTGTAATAGCAAGGAAGTCTGCCAAATTGGACTCTGTCCAGCCTTTGAGCGAAGGTCAGTGCGGTTCTTTCGATATTCGGCTCTCGAAATCTTACAAATTGAGTCTTCTGCTGTCGTCCCAAACTTGGCCGTTATAGCCTCCAACCACTCTGCTTCTGGCTCGGAGATACACCCGGAGGCGAAAAGAGTGCGAAATCGTTCTTGGAATTGCTCTGCTGCCAGGTTAGTGTAGCTCCCACTCTCCCAACATTCCCTTGAACTGTACCAAGTGTTTGCACCTTGGGCCACAGCGCGGTATTGCCCTGCTGTAAACTTGACGACGATGACTGTCCCATGATTCTGACGTCGGGGTTAAAGTGCGATAGGTCAAAAGAATTGAGACTCGTGCTTGTACAATGATGATGATGCAGTCATGGAATGGCAGCAATATGCAACCTGGTGCCTATTTACGTGGAGCCAAGGGTCTGCGAGATGAGTAAGTTGCATTGTCTGGTTCCAGTCACGTCATGTTCGGCAAGCTGAGGCACAGCTGTCTTGGCGGCGCCAAGCGAGCATCACTACCCCGGGGCCAGATCTACAGCTATACTGGTGTGGGGCGGACTAGTGCGCAGTGACTAAAATCCCACAGAACCCTAATCCTACAGCATCGTACGACTACTAACTAGGGGGCGAAACCTGTGCCGCAAATCGCTAACTAACCGAGATACTACTAGTCCATCACTTATTGAATCATTGGTTGGCAGAATAGTAGGATAGTACTATTCTTAACACAAGCCTGATAAGCGTTTTCTTGCACCGCCCACTTCGCAGACTTGAGCAGGATGGACTGTACTACATTCAGACCATGCAAAGGAATTGGCGGCATCGACCGGCCCCGTAGGCGACCTTGCTGATGTAGGATGCACTATACTGTCATTCGGACTTTGCAAAGGAACTAGTTTTGTTGGTCAAGCCCAGATGCAGCTTCCCAGAGCTCAATGCACTGTTTATAGCACCCGGCAGGCTTGGAAGCCCTGAAGTCGTTCCTCCTTCCTTCCAGCATCATATCCACGAGAACCCGGACCAGGAACTCAGCCTTCTCCATGTCTCTGGTCCACCAAGTCACTATTCTTAGGTCATGCTCTTGGAGTTCTGATACTCCGGGCTGTTTGGAAATACTATAATAATGGCCAAATGAATCCTGAAGCTGTGATCAAATCAGAACATCCCACTACAATACACTACATCGTCATTGCAGATAGAATACAGAGCTCATTGCGATTTCCCTTGTCATTATTTTCAAACTCATCAATCACGCAACATGCATCCTTTCAGGTTCTTATTCGCTATACTCTCCGTCTTCACTCTTTCTGTGGCCGGCAGCGCCATCGTCAAGAGAACTCCCGGCACTGACAATTACGCCGTCCTTACAGCTGCATTACAGAAAGCTGGCAAGCCCATTGACCCCAACAAGCGATACGGGTTGTATGAATACTTTGCCGTTGATGGTCAGTGGAACTGCAATAAGTACTTCACTCACGTTGCTCTGGTCATCGGCAACATCGTGACCGGGTCCAACGGACCCGAGTTCCGTGGCCAGCAGTTTGAGATGCGCAAGCGTGGCGACGGTGGCAGCGGCGGCATCCAGGGCGAGCAGACGGTTGCTCAATACGAGGAGAACTGGTGGGCCAACCACTACCACCCCCTCGATATGTATGGCAACAAGCTGCCTCAGTGGATTGCGAATGCCCATAAGCACGTTTATGAGCTGGCCGGAGAAGTCGGAGAAAGCCCTTTCCTCGAGATTCGCGGTCTCGGTAGGTTTGATGAACCGCCGCTCTCTCTTAATTTTGGATACTTATAAGCTTACAGGAGCTGACTACATCCGCGACCATCCCACTTACAATGTTGTAACGAATAGCTGTCAGACATACGCCGGATGGTTGTTCAAGCAGGTCAAGAAATAGGGAATGATTACCATAGGCCACAGTTGGATAGTCCTCATGGCGGGTTGGTACCACGGGGTAGGAGCCGGGGTGTTTTCGTGCGCATTCGAAATTATCAGGCAATAAAAGATAGAACAGTTTCATCAACTGATTGACCATGATAGACTCAATGAAAAGGGGTTTCCTATTATAACTTACGATTTCCTACTTCTAACATCCCATGACACTCTGATTACAATGAAGGTAAATTTTTCAAAGCCTGGGAATTCCGCGCCGTTTGTCTTGTGAAACAGCAAAGTCCCAAACGCTGTTCTTGGCTCATTGACATGATATGCATGCACAGTTGAGATTTTCATAAGAAGAGTCTTTCAAGGCAAGGTGTATCGAAAAGTCGGTATGTGCACTCAGATAGGTAATGTGACGCTTGCCCAATGCCAGGCTTGGTCATTCATTCGTGAAGTGCTATTTTATTCAATAGAGCATATGAGTATCATTCAATTGGCTATCTGTGCTGCGCTTTTCGAGCTAGCCTCCACTATCTTCATCAATACAGCCCGTCCTAGCCATTGCAATCCCGCTTGCAGATCTTGACTCTTGGTGGTAAAAAGGCCCAATGCCCACCAGAATCCCAGACTGCCCCAAAGCAAGCCAACGGTCGGCTGAGAGTTGGCCAGGGTGAAGAAGACAAGTGAGGGAGTGCTTGCAACGGCGATTGCGAGATATTGTAGCATCCCGCGAGAATTTGCAGCGGCATTCCATGCCAGAAATGGGGTTCCAAAAGACAGGAACATGCCTTGTAGAAAATTGAAGCCCTCTGCAATGGGACCATCGCCTGGGTAGCGAATGGGGGCCGAGTCAAGATAGTATACTGCAAATAGAGAAGATACCAAAGCTACAGCGGGAAGCATTCTGATGCCCCTCGGGCGGACGCTTGTATGCCCCCTCGCTGGCATTGAAGTGGTGGTAATCTTATTACAATATCGCAAGTCAGTTGCACAGCTGCACGAAAGGTTTCTAATTTGCGATCGTACCTGACTTGACATCCTGTGATACGGTCAGTTGCGTCTGCGATTCAATTTTTTCTGTGATTTTCCAAATCACGAAATCGGAATCAAATGAGACCACTAAAAAAAAGGAAAGTGACGTGTTGCCGCACACATTGGCTCCTTCCAGAACCGATAGCGCGGCTAGTTATGTTGAGAGCCAAGCGCGTAGGCACTGCGCAACCCTTTGACATGTCTTTATTGTTAGCGGGCAGGCAATATTGTCGTAGGTAATGGTGGGTATTGGATTCGCTGCCAAGTTTTTTTCAGTCGATCATGCTGCAAAGGTTGACGGCAAAAAAGCACTGCGGAAAATACCGGTAATAGTAACTGGCTAGTGTTGCAGGGGTAGCTGCAGCTACAGGGGCCCCCCACAGCGCCATGATCCTGATTCCAAGGCTGTGCGGATCTGTTGATTTGACATACTTGACATCAGATTGTAGAGGAATCATACTATTAAGACCCTGAAATAGTGTTGCCGCACGATCCTGTGGGAGTTAGTAACAGTTGCTCAGCGCTAATTGGGAGAGTAGGAGGCGGTGCCGAGGATCCAACTGCCTTTTTGCGGATATCCGAAGCCAACAGTGAGAAATAGAGCATTCGACCTTTGGCTATTTTTATCCTGGAGGTGCAGTATGCGGTGCTATGGTATATCCCATAGATATGTCTGGGCTACTTGACTGTCCCATTATCCAGCTTTTGGTTTGAGCATGCGTTTTCTCAACCAGCGATCTCAACGAACCAACAGTATCAAACATTCCTGCTCATCTTTGTCTATTGTTTAAATTATTGTGCTATTCTAGCCTTTCCAAACATCATGTTGTCTTTGAAGGCGTCTCTTTTTGGCCTCCTAGCGAGCCTGGTCCTGCCGTCACTCGCCACCGACCGAAACATTGGCTGCAGCAAATGTCTCGGCGCGAGCAAGGACGCCGTTCGTTATGGCTGCTACCAGAATTGCGGAAAAGCCTTCAGTTCAGCGTCGCACGAATTTGGCGTCTGCCGCGACTACTGCTCCAAGTTCGTCTTCGATCATAGTTGCTGCTCAGGTTCTTGCCCGAGCGATGCCAACACGTGTATGAACAACTTCTACCCCCCAGATGATCCCACGAAGAAGCTCAGACGTTCGGCTGAGGGCGAACGGGGTCACGCTAGAGACTTTGTGCCTAGCTCAGATGTCACCGCGGTTGCAATCCGCCACTCTGAGACGGACCTTGTTGAGGCCAGAGACGCTGGTCAAATCTGCTGCAAGACTGCGTCGGCGATCATCACGGCTTCATCATTCAAGTTGGCACCTCTCCTAAACGAGCAAAGATGGAACGACGATGTCGGTGCTGGATTGGTTTTGATTTCTACCGGCGTGGCTCTTTCGTTTGCATGCAGTAAGACCTTCCAGATCGACTGCTTGTTCACTGTCCCCGCAGCACATGGCGCCGCTGCAGACGTCCCTCTTGGCGGAGGTCCTCTTCCTGGCCGGAATGAGCTGTAAGCGAACGATGCCGTTCGCATGTGCAACAATTTGGAGGACAAAGAAACGGGAGGGAACGGCGTGTGCGACGAATCATAGACTTGCCATTATATAGGGAAATTTGAAGTTTTACCAATACAATTGTCATAGGATTCGTCTCAGATCTGGGAGGTACTTGAAAGCGATATAGAGAGGTGTGTATATGCACTACGCTGACTAGTCTGACAATCGAAGAACACAATATTAGTGGGCCCATGTTCACCAAAATCACTTGGTCCATCATTTTTCGAGTATAATTGCGGAACTAGACATCCCTCGTTTATATCACCACATTTCAGCAAACCCATGATACTGCAAGGAGAAACATTCGCCAGGTCTTGTTGGTAGGCTGTAATCAGATCGCGCGAACTTTAATTGGGTGAAGTGAATAACATCGTGCTGCTTTGAAAGGTGCCAAGAAGACAAGTCGAAAACACAACGCCTCAATTGAGACCCTGCGTCTGACTCTTTTGGATCACTGGAATTATGACGAAGCAGCGCGGAAAGGTTCGAAGCCAGCTCCGAATCTCCGCGGGCTGGGAAGCACCCCCAAGAGCCATATCCATCCTGCAGGTTAAGAGGGGCCAACGCTGCGCCGCAGCCTTGCATGTTTCCCCTGCTCATTACAGAACTACGCGCGGCTCCGAGGTCGCCACGCGCCAACAAGCGAGGCCATCCTAGCAGGCGTAGCACTAAGGATTCCATCGCATGATTCAGTCGCACAGGGTTTGTATCTACGGCACAGACACCTTCGCTACCAAGTCTACGACCGCCCACTCCAACGCGCCGAGGCAATCCAGTCCTATTATGGCCACAACTTGTTTCCCAAACTGGATAAACGGAAGGCGCAGCCCAGAAGGATCACGAACCAACTCCAGCTATGACGACTCCACGACCACCTGGCTGTTAATATACCTCCGATTTTAGATTTTGCGCTCGCGGAGCCATGTTTTCCACCAGGGATCTAGCACTTTCAATGATTGGACACTGTGGGACGATCCTACCATGGATTATAATCCGTTTCCCGTAGTGGATGAACTTTCCATACTGGCAGAACTCGAGGCGCAGCGTAAGAGAATCATGAACTAGCTTCAGAACGGTGACTACCCCAGCACCGGGCTGAGCTGTCTATAGCTCCTATTTTGGAATCTGCGGCCATGGGATCATACTATTACCTTGAAACAAACAGTTTCTATGATTGGAATCTGCGGTCACGATGGGTCCATCCTTCAGGTATGGCGTATGATGGCGCAGAAGCTGCTGGTTGCCACGAGGCTAGGATAGTTTCAACAGGAATACTGGCCACGCCAACACCGCATTCTCAAGAGTATACCAAGAGAAAACATGTATAAGTATCAGTTTTTCTTCCAGTGAAGATATCTCTCATCATCACTATCATCACACCCTTCACATCATCTCTACGCACAGCTCTTATTCAAGCATCATCTTCACAACTGGAACTTCTTCTATTAGCAGTCGCATTCCATCTTCGTAAAAAGTCTCCAACCCCCAAAACTCCTTACACCACCGAAAATGCGTTCTACCGCCTTCACTGTCATTTTGGCTGCCACTGCTAGTCTCGTGGCTGGCTCCCCAACCGAGCGCAACAACAACAACAACAACAACGCTCGCCGAACCGTAGTGGACTATGGTGTGAAGAAGGAAGGCGTCGGTGCTCGCACTGTTGAGGACTACGGTGTCCACAACGAAAACGGCGGGCGCGTCTTCCGCCGAGGCAACATCGAGATCATCGACCTTGGTGTTCGAGATCTTCCCAAGGGAGACCTTCTCGAGGCCCGCACCACGGATGGCATCTCCTCTTGCGGTAGCAAATGGATGCCCATCTGGAACCAGCAATGGGGCATGGGCTACGACGCCGCTGTGAACGAGTACTGCTACCATGTTACCCACAGCTTCGACGGCAAGGCCACCGTCATCGGGCCCGGCCAGTACCACGCTGCCCTGGTCAAGGACGGCTACACCTTGAAGGACAAGATCCCGGCTGCGGTTGACTGTAAGTGATCCAAAAGTCCCATGTGTGCAAATTAGCTAATGGAGGTACAGTCGAGATCCACAACAAGATGGGCGACGGCAGCCACACTCCCAACGAGGATGACTGCAAGACCTACCTTAAGAAGATGCAGCAGACTGGACAGAGCTGCTACGGCAAGAACAACATCGACACCAAGGGCGGTACTTGGCAAGTTGGAGCCGAGAAGGTCAGCTACCACGGTCTCCCCCAGGCTCTAGTCTAAAACTAGTGTGCTACGTACCTGGTGGGTGGCTCGCAATCCGGCTTTTCATTTGTTCTCATCATGGTGGCGTTAGCTCTTAGGAAAGTGGGAAGGTGGTTTACTATTATAGAAGTGGGCATAGTAACTATGCAATCAATTATATCTTGAAAGAAATGTGCTGGCCTTTGTTTGCGGTGATTCTACGAGCCATTTTGATACGTTTTGGTAAAGGGGGTATACACATAGCCGTGCCCCATTGCTGGTTCCAGATGGGCATCCATTTGTAACCTGGTCACTTGAAATTCCGTAGGTTATCTTGCGTTGTGATATTAAAGGCCTGCGCAGATACGAGACATTACACAATGGCCTGGATGACCAACCAGGAGCAGAAGGTTTGAGGACATAGGTTGCGTCTTCAGTGATGCAATATTGCTGCAATATAGGGGCCGCTTAAGCTCCTTTCTACCTAGCAAGTAAGTCATAGACATTTCTAATTCCACCATGGAGATACTAAAAGAGTGCAAACCTACGATATTATTGCGCTAGGAAATTACTCTACTCTAGGCATGGGCGAAGGCACGGACCGCATGTCAGAAGTGGGGTCACGTAGCTGTGACAGATACGCCATATCAATACGCCAAAGTCTATTCGTTTGCTGGCATCGTTTGTATCGAGATAAAGTGCCTGTCTTAAGAGAAATAGTGAGGCGACTGAGGTCTCGTAATATGGGAGCCCGCTTGACAGAATTGTTTGATCAATCTTTCCTAGGGACCTGCGTTCAAAGGACTATGTAGTATCACTGTTGGAGTGTTTCATACATGAATCATTCATATTAAGTTCAAAGGACTCACACCTATAGACGCCGGCGTTAGAAGATCAGATAAAGGATTTGGTCGGTATATGATGGATATCCACAGTAATCTTACAGACAAGCATTAACCATTTAATCGCTGGTCGGGGCCCAGTGAAGGATTCTTTAGCTCAAACCCACATACATGTGACATTTAGACACCTCTCCCAATAGCCCAAGACTTTTTGTTGCGCCTAAATTTTTCCACTCGCAAGCTACAAGAAGTAAAGTTTGGGTTCTAGACAGGAAATTGCTCTTTGTGGGCTGCGATAGTTTTTCTATATGCACGATAATATGTGTACCTTGCTTAGTGGCGTAGAGTAGCCTGCCGTAGTCACAGAGATTACCATATTATCCGCAATCCTCATCGTGTGTACGGAAAAGTTGTGCTCGTCTCCATTCATTGTCCCAATTGGGCAGGGCCGTAGATCTCCGCCCTTATGTATCGACTTTCAAGCAAGGGTAATCTCCAAACAATCCTATGGAGGCTGCAATGTCACGTAGAAGCGCTATATGGCGACTGCAACGTTCAATAAGATGATTGGCTTCCGTCACGTCGCCGTTGGGATTGGATCTCCAGAATGTTTTAAGGTCAAATATCACCGCACAGTCGTCGACTGTGCATGCCTCATCTTTCCTTATATTTTCTACATCAAGCTTTTCATGAACAATAGACCAGAGATTACCAAGATGCCCAAGAACCTATTAGGCGCGATATTCCTTATCGTGCTGGTGACACCTGCGCTTTCCGTTGTGATGAGCCAGGCAAACCCAGGGAGAAATGTCAAGTTGACGATGGCAGCAGACATCAACCAGACGATCACGCTATCCATCGCCTTAACAATGAGCAATTTGGACCGATTAGAGGACAAATTGAAGGCCGTATCGACCCCAGGAAGCCTGGACTACGGAAAATACCTCGATAAGGACGAGATCGATGCCCTCTTCTTACCCTCCGCAAACGCATCTGCTGCTGTGGTGAACTGGTTACAAAGTAACGGTGTCGAGCATATCTCACAACAAGGCTCAAACGTCAATTTTGCGACTACAGTTGCTAAGGCAAACAGCCTCCTGAGTACCAGGTTCGCTTATTACGACGTCGCCGGCGTTCAGAAGTTACGGACCAAGCAATACTCTGTACCGGACGAGGTGGCCAACCATATTCACTTAATCCACCCTACCACATACTTCGGCACGACCAAGCCCTCCAAAATATCGGAGAGCTTAGTTCCAGTCGCTCCACGAGCCACCAACGCGACAAGCAACTGCTCCGCATTGGTCACGCCGGACTGCTTTCGCAGCGCCTATGGTATCGAGGGTTACACTCCTGACCCGAATAGTGGCAGCCGCGTTTCTTTTGGTAGTTTTATCAATCAGTCTGCCCGCTTAGAGGATCTCCACCTGTTTCAACAGGCATACGGCATTCCATTATCAAACTTTACAGTGGAGTTAATAAACGGCGGTAAGGATACCCAGGATGTTAACGGTTCCTATAGCGAAGGCAACTTGGATGCGCAGATCCTTAACGCGGTTTCATACCCACTTCCAGAGCACGAATTTATCACAGGAGGGAGTCCGCCATTTGTACCCGGTCCTGTTATGCCCGATGCAGCACATAATACTAACGAGCCTTACTTGGAATTTTACGAATACTTGCTTAAGAAAACCAACGATGAGCTCCCGCAGGTTATCTCAAACTCCTACGGCGATGGAGAGGGAACTGTTCCGCCTGATTATGCTAAGCGTGTGTGTGACATGATTGGCATAATGGGCTTGCGAGGCATCTCGATCCTTCAGTCTTCTGGTGATAGTGGACCAGGTGCCTCGTGCGTAGCGAACGATGGCAAGAACCATACCGAGTTCCAACCTCTCTTTCCGGCCAGCTGTCCTTGTACGTGGTTTATAGTCTTCGTCTCAAGCGATCTCAAGGCATTTGCTGATATGAAATACTTCAGATATCACGGCTGTTGGCGGGACGCAATCCTGGGCCCCTGAAGTCGGATGGATTGGGAGCGGCGGTGGTTTCAGCAACTACTTCGCCCAGGGTTGGTATCAAGCCGATGCTGTGAACTTTTATCTCGAAAACGGCATCGACTTGGAGGCGAAAGAGTACTACACGGCCGGTGGTTTTACCAACTTCTCGAAGAGGGCCATCCCTGACATCGCGGCTCATAGTTGGGATCCTGGGTAAGCCTGGATGCAATATCAGAAAGAACACCATGGAGAGGAAACATGTCTGACAAAAGCTAGCTTCGCATACTACTATAACAACACGCAGGGGTTGGCAGGTGGAACATCGGCGTCGACGCCAATCGTTGCTGGGGTAATCGGTCTGTTAAATGATGCTCGGCTCCGGGCTGGTAAGCCGACCATGGGATTTCTTAATCCCTTCATCTACAGTCTAAAATATGGCCCTGTTACCGACGTAATCTACGGTGGCTCGGAGGGCTGCACTGGAAAGAATCCGTTCACCGGCGAGGTGCGCGGAGGTCCCGGGGCCATCATTCCGTACGCGACCTGGAATAACACCTTAGACTGGGACCCAGTGACTGGCAAGGGCATACCCAACTTCCAAGAAATGGTCAAGGCGGCGTTGGCTATTATATAGCACTTGAAAGAGACTGATGGAGGGTATGAGCGGGATCACGGTATAATCGTCTCCACCGTCGCTACTCTCGCCACTTAATAGCCATTGCTCAAGGTTAAAGCCTAATTTCTGGTCTTGTCTCTGTCGTGCTTACCTGTCTTATTTGATAACACCAGGCGCATCTGGTTTCGGATCTCCGCCGACTGTCATGCTAGACCAGCAAGCTTGATTCCCTTACCCGCCTGCTCGACTCCGTCCTTATCATCATCCTGGCCGACATGCCAAGCTGGCCAAGAGCACACTAACACAACTGTTCGGAACTCGGGATCCGCTCTTCGCACAGGGGGCCAGAATGACTTGTCGCCAGAGCCGGCGCCCTAAAGCCTACTGAGAGAGCGTGTGCTAGCGTGACCGACAGTTCTTATCCTACCCCGGATCGGCAGCGGCAGCTCCACTCCAAGTGACTAGATTGTCGGCTAAGGACCCTGTCTTTAACATACCCTGCTTACCGGTCGCGACAGTATAAGAACGATTTGGGGATCTTCGTGATGTTGACATGTTTCTCAAGTAGGATCAATCTCGAGCATAGGAACCATCATGTCACTCGAGAAGGAGCCTATCGGCAACGTCGTCATCGCGACCCACAACGGGGTCCTTGACGCAGAAGCCACTCACAGCTATGTCATTGACCCAGTGGCCGAGGCCAGGCTGGTCCGGAAACAAGACCTACGCGTGCTGCCTATGATTTTCCTGATGTACTTCCTGACCTTCCTTGACCGCACCAATCTCGGCAATGCGAAGGTGGCTGGCATGGAGACGGATCTGGGCCTGGGGACGTACGGCTTCAACATTGGCGCCTGCTTGTACTACACCATCTACTTCTTCGCCGACATCCCCGCGTCTTTGGCGGTCAAGAAGTTTGGCTTCCTGGTTCTGCCCCTGAGTTGCATCGCCTTCGGCCTGGTCACGCTTTGCACGGCTTTCATCCATAACCAAGCGAGCTTCTACGCGATCCGACTGCTTCTCGGGCTGACGGAGTCGTTTCAATTCCCCGGGCTCAGCTATGTCGTATCGCGATACTACCGCCGCCATGAAGTCACGACACGCGTCTCATTCTTCATGCTCGCTGCGGCTGGGCTGGCGGGTGGGTTTGGTGGTCTACTGGCGTCGGCGTTGTTGTCCGTAGGAAGCATTGGAAGCATCCACTCTTGGAGGAATATCTTCCTGGTCGAAGGGTCAGTATGCTCGCGGATCGTTGTGATGTACATCTGCTTACAGAGTGCAGGATTATTACAATTGGCCTGGGTGTCCTTTCCCTATATCTGTTTCCAGCCGACCCCTCCAAGACTCGCATCTTCAACGACGCCGAGCGCACACTGGCCATGGCACGCTTGTTCCATGACCAACCCGCCATACGAGAGCACAAGGAAAAGATCTCATGGTCCCTTATCAGACGCGGCGTGATCAACGTCAATGTGATCGTCGGCGCTTGGATCTACATATGTGATCAGATCACGGTGCAGGGTCTTTCAATCTTCACGGTCACCATTCTGCGCCTCAACTACCCGGGCCGGTCTACTGTCGAGATCCAGCTGCTCTCGGTCCCGCCTCCGCTCGTAGGCATGTTGTTCGGCCTTGGAGTGGCGTATGTCACGATGAAGACACAAAAGCACGGTATCGCCATCGCTGGGTGTGCGGGGTTGAATGTCGTTGGCTACTCCATCTGGCTTGCTTCTAGCAACGTCCAAGCTCGATACGCGGCCATCTTCCTCAACACGGCGGGTGGGTATAGTTTCGGCACACTGATTCTGGGCTGGACCTTGTCCAATGCCGCTCCAGATACCGTCAGGAACGTGGCGAATGGCGCCGTTTCTGGATTTGCCAACATTGGTGTGTGGGAACAAGTCCAATATGATAAACCCTAGCTAACTGAACTATCTAGGTTCTATCGCAGCCACTTGGAGCTACCTCAACACCGACGCGGGTACAGGGTATCGCATTGGCAACTCGCTGAACACAGCAACTGCCATTTCAGTCATCATCGCGTCGTTGCTGCTCGTGGTGTACCAGCGGAGGGAGAACAAGAAACGCGCAGAGGGCGGCCGTGACTACCGCCTGGAAGCTCCCGAGGAGAAGGTTGCAACTCTGGGCCATTTGCACCCCCAGTTCAGGTACATCAACTAGATGTAGAAAACATGGAGAGCAGGTGCAAAGATTTTTGTTTTCTGTTCTCTACATCGTTCGAATATAATTGATACTACCCCGCGTCAGTAAGCTCTGCTGTATACTTGGAGCACTAACATGCCGGTATCCGCAAGTGATAGCCATTGGTGAGACAACAAGATGTCATCCGTTCACGCTGACTTGAAGGGGATGGCGATACGCGTTATTGGCGGCTGCGCAAGTATCGTTTAGAAATTGCCGCGCTTTCGATGTCAGCATGCGCCTGTGTGTCTACATTGTCTCTTGACCTAACCATCTCGTATCTCGTTAGGTACTCCGGCTCAGCTCCGACCCCGACCAGCACGCCGAACATGGAGCAAGCGGGCCCCAAACCCCCGCCGTAGCTCAGGCAGCTAGAGCTAAGAGCTTCCGGCACCGCAAGCTGCTTCATGGATGCAACTCATCTTTCTCCAGTGAATGATTGAGAGACCGAGTCTCTGCCTTCCCGCCTGCATACAATTAGGCTCCTAGTCTCAATGATATAATTCAATTGCTTTGTTCAGATTATAGAGCGTCATTCTCTCGATCGTAATCCGACCCTGTTCCTATCATGAAGCTGCTAGCTCAACTTCCCGCTCTCCTTGCGGGCAGCTTGAGCACGTCTGTTGCCGCAAGCTTCATTTCGGACGCCGACCAGCAGAGACCACTCGGCACCTCCTCCCAAGCCGCCCTCGGTACCACTGCCGACCATGTGTCCGCACCACACTATCGCGAGTCCCTCCTGGCGCTGCACAGGTCCCTCGTCGAGATCCCCTCGGTGACGTACGCCGAGAACGAGGTGGGATCGTTCCTCGTGAACTACCTGACCGACCTGGGCCTGCACGCACAGCTCCAGTTCCTGCCACCGAGCGCCTCGTCCGCCGCAGGACCCGACGACAAGCCCCGCTTCAACGTCCTCGCCTGGCCCGGCAAGAGCCGGACCCCGAATCCGCGCGTGCTGGTCAGCAGCCACATCGACACGGTGCCACCCTTCATTCCCTACGGCACCTCGCACCTGGGGAAGGATGGCGAGGTGAACGGAGACACGGTGATCAGCGGGCGCGGCAGCGTGGACGCCAAGGCGGCGGTTGCAGCGCAGATCACGGCGCTGTTGGATCTCATGCAATCCAAGGAGGAGGACTTCGACCCGGCCAAGGTCATGCTCGTGTTTGTGGTAGACGAAGAGAACAAGGGCGAGGGCATGCGGTACTTTAGCGACTCTCTCGCCCACCTGGACCCTGCGCCCGCGTTCACGGCGGGCATCTTCGGCGAGCCCACCGAGGGCAAGCTGGCGTGCGGCCACAAGGGCTTCCTCGGCTGCACCGTCCGCGCGACGGGCCACGCCGGCCACAGCGGGTACCCGTGGCTGGGCAAGAGTGCGACCGAGGTGCTGATGCGCGGGCTCGTCCGTGTTCTGGACACAGACCTGGGCAGCACCGAACGACTCGGCAACACGACGGTCAACGTCGGCCGCATCGATGGTGGTGTCGCTCTCAATGTCATCCCCGAGAAGGCCGAGGCCCGTATGGCCGTGCGCATCGCCATTGGGCCCCAGGAGACCGGGGCCCAGGTCGTCGAGGGCCGGATCCGCGACGTGCTCAAGAGCGTAGACGCCGAAGAGGGCACGTGGGATATGGAGTGCAGCAACGGGTACGGGGCTATCGACTGTAACTGCGAGGTGGATGGTACGTTCTCTTCGCCATACTAGCTATGTAGCCATGCCCGATTCACTGACTGATTGGATTTCTAGGCTTCGAAAAGATAACCGTCAACTACGGGACAGATGTTGCCAACCTCAAGGGGAACCACACCCGGTATCTGTACGGGCCGGGAACCATCTTCGTGGCCCACGGACCGGACGAGGCGCTCAAGGTCAAGGAGCTCGAGGTGGCTGTCGAGGGCTACAAGAAGCTCATACTGCACGCGTTGAAGAGTTGAGTTGCAAGGTATGAATAATGCAGCGGTCTATGTACTTTTGAATAGACGGTGGTATATACCCAAAAATCAAGTTCTCCGTCATTAATGCATTCTTTCGTCCTTATTCCCACCTCTGCTTCATTGACCGACGACATCGGCCCACCTCTCGGGCATGATGTCTCTAAAGTCAAATTTGCCATCCGCGCCCTTGGTGACAACTCCCTTCTCTGTAACGACGGCATCAATGAGCTCTGCTGGCGTCACGTCAAAGGCTGGGTTCCACACCCCGACGGTCTGGTCGGCAATGGCAACGCGCTCCGTCCTGCTGGTGTCCACCTTGCCGTCCTTCCCGACGACGGCGCCGCTGATCTGGGTCAGCTCCTCGGGCTTGCGCTCCTCGATCTTGATGCCGGCGCCGGTCTCGGTCCTCAGGTCGATCGACGTCGTGGGCGCGGCGACGATGAACTTGACGCCGTGGTGGCGTGCCAAGACCGACAGGGCATAGGTGCCGATCTTGTTGGCCGTGTCTCCGTTGCGCACGACCCGGTCGGCGCCGACGATGACGGCGGCGATGTGGTCCCGCTCCCGGCGGGTGTTGAACAGGGCGCCGGCCATCGAGTCCGTGATCAGCGTCGAGGGGATCTTCTCGAAGACGAGCTCAAAGGCCGTCAGCCGGCTGCCCTGGTTGTACGGCCGCGTCTCGGTGCAGAAGGCGTGCGCCAGCTGGCCGGCCTCGTGCAGCGAGCGGATGATGCCCAGCGCCGTGCCGTGGCCCGACGTCGCCAGCGAGCCCGTGTTGCAATGCGTCAGCACGGCCACCTTGCCCTCGGCCGACTTGGCCGGGGCGTTGGCCAGCAGCCACGCGGCGCCGTGGGCGCCGATCGACTTGTTGGTGTCCGTGTCCTTGCGGAAGATCTCCTCGGCGGCGGCGATGTAGGCCTCGACGATCTTGGAGCTCGCGGCGCCCGCCTCTTGTCCCTGCACATCAACGTCGCGCACCACCTTCTTGAGGTTCGTGATGGCGTTGCCCAGGTCGACGGCGGTGGGCCTCGACTCGTAGAGGTAATCGAGGCGCGAGTCGATGTAGGCAACGGTTCCGTCGGGAGTCGTCGCGGCCGAGGACAGGTGGGCGCCGCTGTGCAGCTCGACGGCGTGGGCGAGGGCGGCGACGATGGCGATGGCCGGGGCGCCACGCACGCGCATGGAGCGGATGCAGTCGAAGGCCTCCTCGGAGGTCGAGACGGGGTCGTAGTGGTGTTCGTGTGGGAGGCGCAGCTGGTCGAGCACCAGCAGCTCGCCGCGCCGGTAGCGGATGGCCTGGAGGGAGGACATGTCTCGCGGTGGCGAAGCGCTTGTCCACAGCAGTTTACGAGGCTAAAGGTGAGGTCGTCGAATGGAGGAAAGGACGCGCAGTGCAGAATAAGTAGCAGGAGGTAGACGAGGTATATAAACTCCAAAGCCAAAGTCCTTTCTGAGTCTTGGTCAGAGGGAAGTCAGTATGGATACCTAGCTACCCAGCGGTGTCACAACAGCGGCTATACGCCATCGCGGGGCACCGGCACCTGGGTTGCGACGGGGGATCAACTTTTTGTCAGTTCTGCCAGGACCCCGCCATCCCATCCGGAATGGTCAACCGCCAGGGCTTCCAATGGGCGGAGCAGAATAGCGCCCGTGTCACCACACCGCTTTCGCGGCTGGGATGATGCTGGCCAACGGGCACGATGGGCAGCTTGGTCACCGCCTGCCGTATGCAGGGCTGGGACAGTCCCGCCCAGCGCGCCCCAGGGTCTCAGGACAGGGGGCATAGGGGACGGGCAACGGGACGGGCACCGCGACGGACGCAGGTGGATAGCTTGAGGTCTGGTCTGGGGAGAGTGCACCGGAGCCCTCACGCTGTCACCTTGTTCCCAATACCTCATTGAATTGCGCCCCTGGGAACCCGAGCCCTGCCAGACAGGAGCAAGCGAACTCTCTGGAATGATCATGAGCTAATGAACCACCCAGAAAGCTGTTCATCATGGAGCAGCCCTTCTCCACGTCCAAAGTCACCGGTAAGCATCCGCCGTCCCTCGACCTGCTGAAGCCGCATCCGGTGCTGATCGTGAGCACGCGACAGTCGAATACTTCGACCCCCATGGCGTCTACAAGCTGGTCGCCCCGGGCCTGATTCCACGGCTTCCTCTCCGCAACCTGCATTGGCAATCGCACGCCGGGCCTCTGCGATCCATCGACACCTTGCACATCGAGCTCGCCCCGGAGGGCTCCATCGACCCGCGCCCCATCCTCTCGCCAGACCCCTTCTTCCCTACTCTCCAGCGCAACAATAGCACCGCCGGTGCAGCCGACAGTGGCGATGGCTTCCAGACGCAGATCGGGAACATTGCGGGCGCTGTCGCCGAACCCGGCAACCAGACCGCCGGCCACAGGAACAGCACTCCCGCCCGCCGCCACCAGATCCCCGGCCTGAGAAGGACGCCGTATCTCAAGGTGCTGCTGGTGCGCTGCGACGACAATGACTCCTACAAGAGCAGTGTGCGCCAGGAGATCCGCGACTGGATCAAGGCACACACGCCCAGCTCGAGCAGCTCCAAGAAGACCAACACCGCCGAGAACCACGACGCCTTCGAGTGGTTGATCCTCCACGTCGTCGTTCCCAACACCGCCGCCGCCGCCCAGTCCCGCGTCACTGGAAAGTCGGAAGCCGCTGAGAAGACCTCGGCTGCGTCCAGATGGCGCACTGGGTCCAGCACGCTCCTCGAGAAGCTGCGAAGCGACTTCAACTCAAGCAGCAAAGGTGCTGCCGACCGCATAGCCCAGATTCGTATCGGCGTTAACGATGTCCCGTACGATATACTGCCGCGCGTCGTTTCTGCCGTGCCCAGTAGCTACAAAGAGACCGCCGAGGAGAGCGAGGACGCTTGGAATGACCTGATCTCCAAGATGAGGGATCTGATACTGTCAAGCTTTGATATGCGCGTCAGTCAGTACGAGGAGGACATCAAGGAAAAGGATACCCAAAGAAGCCTCCCAGGGTGGAACTTTTGCACCTTCTTCATCCTCAAAGAAGGTCTCGCCCGGGGTTTCGAGAGTGTCGGTCTCGTAGAGGATGCGCTGGTTGGCTACGATGAACTGAGTGTTGGCCTGGACATGGTTATCAGGGACCAGGCGGCCGGTGAATCTCGAGCCGCGGCCAACTCACTACTGGACTTCACAGAGGAACTGAAGGAAGCTACTCTCAGAGCTATAGCTGCCGTTGGGGGCGAGAGTAACGACGGTGGAGAGGACGAAGTCGTTGATATGCAGGCTTCCCATAAGGGAGGTGTTGATCCAAACTTCACTTTCGACGAGATACCCATCAGCGCTACCAAGAAACCATACCGGGACTTGATTCTTGAGAACAAAGTCTCTGTGCTCGACTTCCGATGCTATATTTTTGCGAGACAGATCGCGCTGCTGCAGCGCCTTGGCAACGTTTGGTCTTCGAGGGAGGAGCTGCTGGCAAAGCTGCGGGAACAGCAAGAATCTGTCATCCACGGCGTCGCGCCCAGAGCGCCACCACCGAAGCAGGCTGAAAATGAGCAGGAGGATCTATCCATGTTGGCCGAGATATGCAGGAGGACTTTGGAGTTCATCCCCTCGGTCTCACAGGTCATGCGGAATGATATTCAAGCAGCTCTTGCTCGAGATCAAGACACCAAGGACAACAAGTTGCCACCAGTACTACTAGAGCCTACTGCCGGTGAGGTCATCGAAAATCTTGTGTCTGCTTTTGCCTTTTCTATTGCGCAGCAGATACTTGCCCAGACCGAGACAAAGGCGCTACCCATACCTCCCTCTACAGTGGCTCCGTCGGACGGACATGAGCCCAAAGCCGCAATACCTGAGCCAAAGACGATGATGCACCCTGCGAGGAAGTCGTCGCTACGCGTGAGCACCGGTCCCACGGGCATGCGTCCGCCACCTAGTCCGAATGTCTTCCCTGGTCCCGGCCAAGGCGCTGCGGCTGCAGAGCACCAAGCTGCCAAGAACAGCGTGTTCCTTAAAGTTGGTCTGGAGGAGCTGGCTGGTAGGAGGGCCGAACTCTATGTCCTGGCTCGGAACATACTGGAGCAATGTGGCAAGAAGCGTGGATGGAGTGATGGCTGGGCTGGGGTACCCGTCGTCGGGGAAGCATCAATGATCGACATGGTGGAGATCAGCCTCGATGAAGACTCTACGCCGGCTGTTGATGTAGACCAGCCAAGGCATGGGCTTGCCGCTCTGATCGCTGGCCTGGATAACAAGCTGCTCCGTACCGCACTGGATAACAGTGATGATTTCTACAGGCTATACGAGACTTTGACTGACAAGGCCCTTCGACATTTCACCGTGGCCAACCATACGCACTCGGTGCAGGCTTGTATGGCCGATCTCGCCATTCTGAAATATCACCTGGAGGATTACGCCGCGGCGGCAGCATTTTTCTGGAGGACGACCCCGTTTTTTGGAGAGAGTGGCTGGAGCCTCCTGGAACTCTCCATGCTCGTCATGTACTCACGCTGCCTCAAGCAGCTTCAGCGGAAAGATGATTTCGTGAAGGTCATGTTGAAGCTGCTGTCTAAGGCCTCTGCTGCGGAGCGAGACCGGCAGAACCAAAGAAAATCGTTGCACTTGGGCAAGAAAAAGGAAGTTGACTACCCTGATAACGATGTCATCAAGGGCTTTCTCGGTGATCTCCTCTCAGAGACGAAGCAGCTCACTACCGAAATGCGCGTCCCGCTTTCTAGTTTCTTCTCTAGTGTGGAAGTGGATGGAACCCCTGAATATCACGATGGGAGAGATGGGTTCACAGTATACCTGAAGATGAGCAGCTTACTAGTAGACGAACTGAAGATTGAAAAGGCCAGGGCGAGGATGGTTGGCCAGATTTCTGGTACTCAGCGTGAGGTTTGGCTTGAGCTCTCAAACCCTACGACGGTCAAACCTGGCAAGAATAGGCTCAAGCTTGACAGTAACGTAGGTCACTACTTACGTGTACTTGATTCCGATCACTAACTGAGTATAGGTCATCATTCCTGGCTCGTACGAAGTCGATAGGGTTGAGCTTAGAACCCATAACCTGTGCCTCTATCACGAGCGAACCACCAGCCAATTCACCAACAAGCCGACCAACTTCTTAAATGCACCCCGCGTCACTGTCATTCATCGTCTAGAGACACTAGATGTGCGCATGACTGCATCTGATCACATCCAGCTTGATAAGAATAACACCGTTGATATCGAGATCAACTGTGGTTGGAATGATCTGCTGGGCGCCGAGATTAGAGTCAAGGCCGCAACCGGTGGTCTACGCCTTATTACGTCCGAAGCGACATGCATCAGTATGTCCTCGGAATCACCCAGCTTTTCAAAGCCGCCCGAAGCTGGCTTGTTTTCTTTTGGTCGCATACCTTCGGAGACAGCCATCAAAATACGCTTTCCCTACACGCTCGAGAACGATTTCACGAGCATCTCGGTCAGGATCGATGTGTCTTACACCACTGAGCATGGTTCGTTCGTGTTTTCGCGAACGCCAAGTGTCCCGATAACACTTGCTTTGGGCGTCAACGTACAAGATGTCTTCAAGCACAAGGCTTTACTTTCGAAGTTTACTGTCTCAACGGGCAGTTCCAGTCCCTTGCGGTTGTTTAGAAGTGAGCTTATTGGCTCCGAGATCTTCGATACTAGCTTTGGGCTACCGCCAAGCAGCTCCGTGTTGGTCTTCCCAAGACAACCTGCCAGCCTTCTCTACAAAGTCAAGCGGAAAAGTGGTGTTGCTATTACGCCTAAGGCGAACAAAACCATGTACTTGAAGCTGTACTACAGCGTTACACTTGACGATATCGTGGAGCTTGTCCAGAAATCAGTCACAGACGCACTGCATGGCACCCCACTTCAGACGTACACACGACTACTAGTCGAAGCCATGTTGCCACATATTGAGCACGATCTTGGCGCCTTTGAACTTGAACGAGCAGCACTGCTTTCCTCGTTTCCCACAACGTGCCTGACAGGTATCAACTGGGCTGCAAAACTAGGCACACTTGGGAGAGGGGCGGATGGTCAAGACCTCTGTGTTGCCCTCGGAAACTTTTTGCAAAGCTGGCAAACACAAAATCCAACTTTGGCGCTCCCGCAAACAACTCCGCCGGAACCAAAGTCAATCCTCATTCCCGTTGATATCCCAAGCATCGCCATTGTCCATTCCGCCGATATCCGTTTGCAGCCTCCCACGCCTGCATCTCTAGATTCTATCACACAACTCACAGAGAAGAGTAACTCTTCTCCTGCATTGACAGTAAACCAACTGACTCCTGCGACACTCCGCCTCAAGTGGACCCGGATCTGGGACACGGAGACAACCATGGAAGAGATGCCAGACATGGAGTTTAGCTACGAAGTCACAGCGGCCGGTGACGCGTGGCTTGTCGGTGGCAGGAGGAAGGGTCACTTTGTCATCCCCGCGCCATCTTCGTCCAACGACATGAGCAGCAAGGCCGAGACCGAGGCCGACGTCCCGCTGCTGCTCATTCCCCAGCGCGAAGGTTGGCTGAACTACCCTAACGTCGACATCCGCGAGATCCGTCCCGCGGACGCCAGCCACCCGTCCGCGGGTGGTGGTGGTGAGAGCGGCGGCGTCACACCCGTGGATGGCGGTGACCCGGCCATGCAGCACTGCGAGACTGACCTCCGGAACCTTGGCGAGTCGGTCCGCGTCGTGCCCGACAGGGAGCGCGTAACCCTCAGCTTAGACGCGAGTGGGCCTGGTGGCGGCCCTCTGGTCCTGGGTGTCGAGAAGCGCAATGGAGGCGTCGGGGGGGTGGTTGTTTGATAGTGATGGATGGCCAGACACTATATGTTCTTAAGATTCCGAGACAGATACCAATGAAAGCTGATTATGCAAGAATGCCGACATACCTCGTTCTCCAATGATGTCCTGCGCTGCCCAGGTATTCTGAACGGTCCTGGCCGCGCCGTGTTACACTGGCAGGTGGGTGCCCGTGGGACTGTCGTTACGCGGCTTGACTGGCGCGGCCTAGGGCGGCATTGTCGCGGATAGGGACGCAACCTTCATGAGACCCAGTTGATATCCAGAGAGGACTGCGGCGCTGAATCACGGTGCATACGGATCCCACATTGACTTCACATAAAATACGCTTTATGCAAGCGTTGCAGGCTAGCGCTGAATTGCCAGTGAATAAGTGACGAAGTGATGCAGGATCAATGAGAAGCTAACATGATTCATAGAAGATCCCGTCTACCACAACAACGTGAAGGCATACCATCATACCACCAATATATAGATCATACGCTTAAACTTGTATTGTGCAATAAGAAATCTCAATCTCAGCAATCTTTCGAAATATGGCGCCATCATTAACCATATATCAAAAAACAGGAGAAACTAATGGTCGTGTTGAAATCATTCCTTGTTTCGAGGTTATGATACTTTTTACCCTTTCTGTAGATTTTCGTTGGCTTTCTTCATGAGCACCAGAAGTTTGTCAACTGTCTCCTTGCTATCTAAGAACTCAACAGTTCGCGTAATCTTGTCCCCATTCGCGTCCATGCTAAGTATGAATAGATATTCGCCGTTGAACTCCCACTCGCTCGGAGAGATGGAATCATCCATTGCCTCAGCACGGAAGACTGTCTTGCTGGTTGCCCAAATCACGACCTTGTTGCTTTCTTCGCTGTCTATGTATTGTTTTGCAGTCACAGGAAATCCGGAGAGGATCCGACGCAATCGTTGCATGTGCTCAATTTTGCCGCGCTTATCAAATGACGGAGGAGTGAGGTGTTGGATGGATGCAGGCCCAAACTCATGAGAATAGTCGTCGGCAAGGATAGATTCTAGGATCTGTGTGTCCAGGGTAGCGAAGTGGTCGATATACTTCTTCGCAGTTTCCACGCGTTTTGATGCCATCTTGACTTTACTTGATGGTGCACAACAGGTGGGAGATATTCTGGTTTTGCTAAGCGAGTCGAGGAACCTCTATATATACCCCACTAGAGCGGACCGTCGTCGGACGATGGCACTTCAGCTGCTCATTAAGTCCGAGCCCCGCAGGATAAGCTGCGTCTACGCCACCCCCTTGCTTGCTCGGCTCCCGTCAAGTTGCCCTTCTACGATGACTTGCGTCGATATGAATTATCTTCAATTAATACTCTTTGATGGATGTAATTAACGATGAGAATAACGCAAGGTGCGTCGTAAGTAGGTCACCTTTACTATCCGGTACTCCCCAGTAGGATATGAAGATGACGAGCACCTACACATCTGCACTCCATAAGAGTTTGCCGCTCCTGATGATCTCCAACGTGACCAGAGAGCCCACTTGCTCAATCTTCGCATTCAAGTCTCCAGCGACAGTTGTTGCTATCATTTGCACAAATGACCTAGAAATCCCTATGAGCGAATGTTTCGACGCTGATGGTGAAGCCCTTCATGACGAGCCGAGACTCCTTAGCAGAAATTGAATTTGGCTATTGCTGTTGGTGGTCGGATTGACGTTGTCATAGAGCCAATGAATAGATACGCATGCGGAAAACCACTGGGTCGTATAACAAGTAGGAGACTAGCAATGCTTGCAATTGGGGCTGAGTGAGATGAAGAGGTCATTGGGCACCCTAGACGAGACGTCATGAAGGCGTCATCCAAGAATCGCAGTGTGTATAAAGTCAGCTATCGCCACTGGATTCTCTTAATACCATCACCGCGCAGGAGACGAGGCTGGCCAAGCACATATCATGTTTTGATCCTGAGCATCAAACCTATAGAGTTTCTGGATCGCTCTAATCATCGAAATCCAGTGAGTTAAGCACCGCCTAATTATGGCTTCGTTGGTCATTTAGAAAGGGTCATGTCAAACATCTTACCGTCAGATGTTTGGTGCATTATACGGGGCAAGACGACCCAACGACAAAGAGTAATCAGATGAGAACTACTCCGTTGGATGCGTAGATAGGACTGGTCAAAGTACTAAATGTACTCGGTTTCACTTCCGGCAAGACGCAAGTTCAAAGATTAACCTTCAAACTATTCTAGTCTACTCACTGGTGGCATAAGTAACAAAGCGGGGTCGCGAGGCGCGGCGTAAGCAGTTACTTCTTTGGGCACTTGATGATATGACAGCCCGCAGACTCCCTTGCTGCTGCTCAACGTAAAGATCAAAAGAAGTCACATCTACCACTCCGCAAGCGAGATGACGCTGCTACCAAAGAATTCGGCGGTATTATAAATCTACTGAATCTCACACATCATGGGATTGTACACCAAACTTCCAGTCGCGATCCAGGAGGTCGACATAATCATTGCGGGAGGTAGGGGTTGGCCTGTCCATTATGGTGACGTGCTATGATCATACTGACCAACTCCCTGTTACAAGGCGGCACTGCTGGTTGCGTTGTTGCTTCACGACTGGCTGATGCTGATCCAGAACTGTCAATCCTGGTTGTCGAAAGCGGCCCAAATAATGAAACGCCCACCATCCAGTATCCTGCACTCTTCCTGGAAAACCTTGCCCCTGGCAGCAAGGCAGTACAATTCCATGAGACCAAGAAATCCGTCCACGTAGCGGATAGAGTGCTCCCTTTGCCAACGGGTAGTGTACTCGGAGGTGGGTCATCGATCAACTTGATGATGTACAGCCGCGCACACCCATGTGACTGGGACTCATGGGGAACACCGGGTTGGACGGCCAAAGAGATTTTACCATATCTAAAAAAGGTACCACCTTTAATTTTCCTACCAAAGTACAAATGATGACCTTGATTTCATAGCCTGAGACATTCCACGGTGAGGATGCAAAAGGCATCCACGGAAACGACGGCCCAATCCACGTGTCACGTGGCACCTATGGCTCAGAACGCGTCCAAGATGAATACATTGCAGCAGCCGAGAAGATGGGATGGCGTGAGGTTGAAGACCAGCAATCTGTCAACGCTCTATGGAGGGCGAATCGGTTCATCTCGCCAAGCGGTAGGCGCCAAGACGCAGCGACATGCTACCTACATCCTCGACTCCGCGACGGAAAGCATCCCAACCTACATGTGCTTGTTGAGACACAGGTTACGCGGGTTTTGATTGACGACCAGAAGCGAGCTGTTGGAGTTGAAGTCAGGCCTAATCCATTATTCCACAAAGGCGAGGATGGTGCATTAACTTCCAGAATCAAGGCAAGAAGACTCGTTGTTGCATCTTCGGGAGCTCTGTGCACTCCGTCTCTTCTAGAGCGTTCTGGTGTTGGGTCGAAGAAAATCCTCGAGCAAGCAACTATTGAAGTAGTTGTTGACCTTCCAGGCGTCGGTAGAGGGTATGAGGATCATCACATCTTAGTCTACCCATACCTAAACACTTTGGATCCAACCGATACGCTTGATGCACTGGTTTTTGGGCGTATGGGCAGTTTTGAGAACCTTATAAAGAGCAATCACAGAATACTCGGGTGGAATGCTCAAGAAATACAGACTAAAGTCCGCCCTAGCGACGAAGAGGTTCAAGCCCTTGGACCTGAATTCCAGCAAGCATGGGACAAGGAGTTCAAGAACTTCCCGGATAAACCTCTCGCAATCATCTCCGTACTTGTCGGGTAAGCATCAGCCACCCATCATTACGAACTTGAAAGTGTCCAGTCTAACAATCGAATAGGTTTCCAGGAGACCCCAGCCTTGCCACAGGCGACCCCTGCCTCGCTACCACATGCTTCACCCTCTACCCGTTTTCTCGTGGGGATGTCCACATTACAGGTCCGAAGCTGGGAGACCCAGTTGATTTTGAGACTGGCTTCTTTACAGATGAAGGGCAGCTCGATGTTAAGAAGCATGTTTGGTTATATAAGAAGCAACGAGAGGTAATTCGGCGCATGCCATCGTACCGAGGTGAAATGGCTCAGTGCCACCCTCCCTTTCCGGCTGAGTCTGGCGCAGCGTGTACGAAGCTTACCGACGGGCCACTTGCTGCCGACATAGCGGATATAGTTTACTCAGCAGCTGACGACATGGTGATTGAGAAATGGCTTCGCGAAAACGTGAACACGACATGGCACTCGCTCGGCACGTGCAAAATGCGAGCTCGTGATCAGTTGGGAGTCGTCGATGGAAATCTCAATGTATATGGAGTCCAAGGCCTGAAGATTGCTGACCTGAGCATTGCTCCGCATAATGTGGCTGCGAACACCAACCACACAGCGTTGGTTATTGGGGAGAAGGCGGCTGATATTTTCATCGAAGAGTTGAGGCTTGGATCGATTTAGGCGAGTTTCAGGCGAGTTTCTTTGCATTTCAAGAAGTTGCTGATGCTCAATACGAGACGGCGGATGGAAGATAGACACCTTAGCTCCTCTGCTATTCAGCCGTGATGGCTTTGTCTTGAGCTATCCGCGCATGGCAAGTTGGTTCCCACCTAATAACAAAAGGTCTCGAAAAGTCACGGGATCTTGATCGCCCATCATTCAAGTGCGTTCGAACTGTGCCCTCCGTAGCGGGAATGAGGAATGAGGCTAAGCCGGCGCTTGCAGGCGCCTTCCCTTTTCCAGACAAACCCGCGAGCTGTGGGGTTACCGTATGACGCTAAATGCTTATTTCGTCAAAGCCCCTCTATAACTACCAAGGTATGCGCAAGACTCGGACATCTTGAAGCCTTAAGTCCAGGCCTGCAAAGCAGACAGATTGTTTTCTTACGCGAAAGGAATGGAGGTGGGTATTGTGTATTGAAAGTATATATAGTAGCCATGTCCCGCGGTTCAAAACCCATTTCCGTCGACACAAACCACACTTGCAAAGTACACTCCTCCCAAGTTGAACTCTGAAACACCTTTCACTGCCGCAATCACTTTGCAATCATGTCTAAGTACGGTATCCCTATTCCAGAACCTGTCACAAAGTCCTTAGAGTCCACCAAGGTCGATTATGTCAGACTTGGTTCCTCCGGGCTCAGGATATCATGGCCCATCTTAGGCGCCATGGCTCTCGGCTCCACCAAGGTTGCGGCTTGGGCTCTAGACGAGGAACCCTCCCTTGAGCTCCTCAAAGCTGCCTATGATCGTGGCATTAACACTTGGGACACGGCCAATACATACAACAGTGGCCTGGGCGAGGAGATTATTGGAAAGGCTATCAGGAAGTTCAACATTCCGCGCAACAAGGTCATCATCATGACCAAGTGCTTTTATCCTGTAGGCGAAGAGCCGGCCGTCATTGGTAATGCTTATCCAAACGTGCTGGAGAAAAGCAAGGACTATGTCAACCAAGGAGGTAAGAGTATCCCGTTTGGTAGTTATCAGTGTTAGAGTGCTTACGCGTAATGTTTAGGTCTATCTCGCAGTGCTATCCTCGCAGCTGTCGAGGGGTCTCTCAAACGGCTTGGAACCACCTATATTGACGTGCTTCAAATTCACCGTTACGACCACGAAACTCCACCGGAAGAGACTATGAAAGTATTGCACGAACTTATTGAGGCTGGAAAAGTGCGATATATTGGGGCTAGCTCAATGTGGGCAACACAGTTCGCCCAGCTACAGTTCACTGCTGAGAAGAACGGCTGGACCAAGTTCGTTAGCATGCAGAACTACTACAACCTCTGTTACCGAGAGGAGGAGCGAGAGATGATCCGATTCTGCAAGGAGACAGGAGTGGGCATTATCCCATGGTCGCCTCTTTATGGTGGGCGGCTCGCTCGTCCAGCGGGATGGGATAAGTCTGCCAGATCTAAGCGACCATCGGCCCATCATCCCGATACAACTGGGGATGATGCAGAAATCATACGGAGAGTTCAAGAACTGGCAGAGAAGAAGGGATGGGAGATGATACATGTTGCGTTAGCGTGGCACAAGAGCAAAGGGTCAGTGCCAATCGTCGGCATGAACTCGGTTGACAAAATTAAGGAAGCTTGCGAGATGCGCGACAAGTCCTTGACTACCGATGAGGTAGAGTTCCTGGAGGAATCATACGTACCAAGGAAGGTTGTTGGACACGACTAATTTCTTGCGAGTGGCTTTTGAGTGGCTCATCCTCATGTAGATTATTTGCGCTAATTAGATATCGAACTCCTCCCCCCTAGCAATGCATTCAAGTACTCCATCTCCGAGAGCTGTTGCGATAGTCGCAAGGGTATGGCGGAACCAGTACTTTCTGTCCTCTGGGACTGCCTCAACGCTAATACCCACAGCTAGAGGCCAGGCTAGGTGAGTTACAACTTTGGGAGTCAGGCTGTCGTTAGAAGGGAGACTGAAGTTGAAGAAGTATGGAATGCTGCAGCATATTTCAGTTGCTAACTCGTGAATTGCAGTTGTAGACCTGCGTAGCTGTTCGGTGAGGTGTGGCACTTGAACCCTGTGCTGATCAAGCCCAGTGATCATCCTTAGTATTAAGCTGTGGGCGATCATGCATACAGCATAATATCGAATCCAAATGGCAGCGTGACTGTATGATCTATAGCCATAGGTTATGCTGCATGGCCAAAGTGGTCCATCTTGGCTGAACTGGGTGAAAGAAAAGTTGGAGAGCTTGAAATCGTCGGTGGTGGTCTGTCGCCACGATGAAAGCTCTAGGTTCAAAAGTTGGCTCTCGAAGAACATAGCCCAGGACGCGTTATTACGAGTCGTTATGTCGAGATTCTGCAACTGTAACGCTTTGGCGCGAAGGTCGGCTACGCGGACCATCAATGCGTCTAGCCTCAATACTGGGCCTTCTTCGCCAAAGAGAGTGGCATCTTTCAGCCATCCTTGGACATTCACACCGCGGAGAATAGCTGCCCGGATCTAAGACCATACATCAGAATCGATCCATGATCGAATGCACTGTACAGGAAGGTATGGACCTACGATCGGTCTACGAACAGATCGATAGAGATCTAGGCTCTGTGACTGCTGTTTCTCTTGCAGCTCCTGTGTCTTTATCAAACCTGCTGTCC
Source organism: Neoarthrinium moseri (assembly GCF_022829205.1). NCBI lineage: Eukaryota > Fungi > Ascomycota > Sordariomycetes > Amphisphaeriales > Apiosporaceae > Neoarthrinium > Neoarthrinium moseri. The sequence continues at coordinate 93,413 of NW_026055201.1, read as the reverse complement.
CTAGGTAGTGGCACATATGCCCCCAGAACCGGGCCCCGGCTTGACTTCCAGCACGGACTGAATAGGATTGGCTGGCTTGGATGGACTGATTGTACGTGCAAGTCTATGTCTCAATCAACATCCTTCTGTGGAAAAATGACCCTGTTTAGGAAAAACTTACTTCATAATGAGTCATCAACATAGTAGCAAGCACAAGCGCATCCGTGTCCGCATGGTCGAGATCTTGTATGTCGCTTTGAGTCTTCCTTATCACCTTGGCGTAATACGTCTCGCCCTGCGCAATAGCTCCCACAACGTTATGCACCCTCCCGAACACAGTTAGGGACAAAGCTGAGACGGCCAAACGAAGAGCTGAATCCTCACTAGAAGATTTCCAGTAGCTTGGAACGTAGGTCAGGTACTCCCGACCAATATCTGGAACATCGCTGGGTTTGCCTGTCCAATTCTGCATCCAAAAGTTTAACGCATGGGTTTCGTTCGTCTCAAGCAGCGTTGGTGGTATTGGCGTGTCGAAAAATTGTGGACTGTTAACAGACAATGCTTTTCGCGGGCGCCGTGCCTCGCCCTTAGCATATGCATTCTCGATTCTGAAAGACAGCCCAGAGGCTTCCGTTGTTGAGGTCCAGATACAGCGCCGGTCGGCGCTGCTACAGCGGTTACAGGTGGGTCTCACCGTGTCGCACTGAAAGCGTGCCGTCAGCTTCAGATTCAACGACAACAACTGACTGTGAACTAACCTTGATACGACGTTTCTTGCAAGTTGCACAAGCTGGACTCGGGAAAACCATGTCGGCATCTCGAAGGCACTACCACCGAGACCAATTGCATAGACAAAGCTGCCAACGAAGTATTCATGAGCCAATGTAATAATACAGTCAGCGCTAGATTGGAAGCTTCCGGGCTTAAGGCTTGAAGGTTCCTAGGTCACAGGCGGTCAGGCTTGGCAGAAAGTGGGCTGCCCGCGAGCCCAGGAATGAGCTTGCAGGGACTGTCGTGGCCTGGCGGGTTGTACTGGAGAACCTTTCGGCAGCACTACGGCGACACTCGCAGCTGCACTAAAGCAATGGTATACCCTTTGCGTTTTTATTGATACAGCAGCCCAACTTGTGTCCGAGTAGCTTCCTCTGTGGAACTGCACACATGTTGAAAGCACTGAAGCGTTACTTCCAGAGCTTTTCGAAAGCTTTCTTACACCCCATTGATGCCAAAAGTTGTGATGCTGATGCGAGGCCCAAGACGGATCAAGTGGACTAGCAGCTGCGGGCAGCTGCTGCGATAATATAAGGTAAAGCTCCCTCTATGTTCAGTTCTTTCTACACACACTTTTCGCCCCCTATACATCGCACCAGGTACCTTTCGTGGAAATCTCAACAAGGTCCTTGATTCCCAAAGTCTGCCTTCCTACTTACCCTAGTATAGCTACGATTGATGATGTTTTGTGAAATTCTGTTGTAGCTAAGATAAAGGCTCCTAGCAGGGAAGTGGCTAGAATACTCAATACCAATACTCGTTCCCATGGTTCTCGCAACAGGCCGGCTGTGAGTAAAGAAAACAGAGTCATTGTCCCCCTTCGCCCGGTCATCCTCGTAGGTCTCTCTCACTTGTCGTTATGGTACACTCCTTCACGGCAAAACCTAGGAAATACTGCATGGATATGCTCTGATCCTCAGTTTGTCACATGTCGCTAGTCTAGGGGCCTTCTTAAGCCCCCCCGACGGCGTCAAAGCAACCACTGGTGAGATCGCGCCAATACCAAGCACTGTTTCCCCGGGGCCACGTGAGGTTCCATTCCGATTCCGATTCCGACCTGCATTCGTACCATGGTCTTCCTAGAGGATAGGAGCGATAATTGGTTTGTTTCCGCCCTAAAATGGGGCTTGACTAAGGCCAAGGCTCAATTGACAAAGTCCACATATGCAAGTCTCAGTAGGTCTTAAGGATGCATAGCCCCTCTATTTCAAACCGCTCGTCCTGAAGGTAGATAGTCTTGTCTTATTAATGTTGCATCAATCTCCTAGATGGCAATTTGACCTGTGGTATCTTGAGAAAGTCCAGCATAGTACTTTCCAGGTAAACAAGAAGAAGATGGGCTCCATCACAGACAACGAATGCGAGTTTGATTTCATCGTATGCGGGTACGAAACCAACCCCGCATTCCTCCTTTCCTGATGGCTGACAAAACCAGAGGCGGCACGAGTGGATGTGTTGTCGCTGGCCGACTTGCTGAAAATCAGAATGTTCGAGTTCTGGTGATTGAGGCAGGACAGCATAATGAGAATCTTGAGAATACGCAGATGGCAGGAGGGTGAGCAGTCCCTACTTTGTAGTTTTTGTGTTCGTATACTGACATGTTAATTAGATGGTCACAGCTGTTTGATAAAGAGACTGACTGGAACATTACTTCAGAGAAAGGAGACGGTATCCAGGGCCGGGAGATCAAGCTGAGCAGAGGTAAATATCTTGGGGGATGCTCTGGATGTAACGGCACCCTCTGCATTCGTGGCTCAAAGCAGGATTTTGACGATTGGGGACTCAAGGGCTGGAGTGGCGAGGAGTTCTTCAAATACATGCGCAAGGTCAGTCTACAGTCAGCATTCATCCAGATTCGCAAAGATGCACATGCTGAGGTGTTTCCACCTGGGTCAGGCTGAGACTTTCCACTCCAAACCATGGTTCAGCCATGACACTGAGTCCCACGGATACGATGGACCACTACACAGCGAGCCTCATGACTTGGCGCCCATATCGGACCTGGTTTTGGAATCCATGGTTTCAAAGGGAATGCCCTTGGATCCTGATATGTTTTCTCACGGGATGAACCCCCATGGTTGTGGCCACGTTCCACGGACTGTTCATCAGGGGATCCGCACTACAGGTGCGGATTACATCACTAACAGCAAACATCGGGGCAACGTCACAATCTTGGTTGAAACCCACGTCGATAAGATATTATTCGAACAGATTCCAGACGGAAATCTGCAGGCTATCGGTGTCAAGGTAATCAAACCAGACGGTACTTCCGCCGACCTTCGAGCCAAAAAGGAAGTCATCATCAGTGGAGGAGCTTACTGCAGCCCCAACATATTGAATCGCTCCGGCATCGGAAATAAGGATCATTTGCAGAGTCTCGGTATCGATGTTCTAGTCAATCTTCCTGCTGTTGGTCAAAACCTAATAGACCATCTGATTGTCTTCATGTTCTATGAGACAGAGAAAGCGGGGTTAACCAACGACCACCTGGCTTATCACGACAACGCGATCGCGTCCTCCTACCAGCAATGGAAGGACACAAAGACCGGCTTCTTGTCAACTTTTCCCTTTGGAGTTTTCGGTTACGCTCGGCTAGACGAGCGCCTTTCCGATTCAACCTTGTGGAACACGGCGCCTCGCCAGCCTGGCCGAGACCCTATGGGCCTAACTTCTCAGCAGCCGAATGTGGAATTCTGGAATACCGAATGCTATGGAGGCCCCAAACAGTTTGACAAATTTCCCATTGATCACAAGCACGCCTTCAGCATGATCGCGGAGCTGTTCTCTCCCCGCTCAAGAGGCACAGTGGCATTGAGGAGCTCAAACCCGCTTGACGGGCCGAAGGTCGACTGTGGATACCTCACGGATCCGCTAGATGTGGAAGTACTAGCAGAGGCATGTCGTTTTGGTAACGAGATTGTCATGGAAGGAAGTGGAACCAAGAACATTGTGAAGGGTTCCTGGCCGTCGGACCTGACTCATCATAAGTACACCTCGAGAGAAGAATGGATCCCATACGTTCGGGAGAATGCCACAACGTGTAAGTGCTCTTCACGGTCCGTGGACGATATGTAGCGAGCCTTTTTTTGACTGACTATCTTCTAACCAAAGGTTATCACGCTGCTGGAACCTGCGCAATGGGGAAGTCTGACAACCCAGCTGCTGTCGTGGATGAAACACTTGTTGTCAAAGGGGTCAAAAATTTGAGGGTTGCAGACTGCAGCATTATGCCTACGCTTCACGGAGGCCATACTCAGATGCCAGCTTACGGCATTGGTGAGAAATGCGCGGACATGCTCAAGGAGCGCTGGAGCCTGTAGATAAATGAGCATCTACTCGTTCCAGACACAGAGCTGATGTGTACCAGATGCACTTCACAAAGTCATGTAGCAATAACAACGGGTTTGTGCCGTGTAGCAGACTTTACTTCCATAAGTTCTTAAACAAAATGCGATGCATTAGCTAGGAGCTATAGAAAATATGAGCTTGTAAAATTGGCCAGAGTATTGACCTTGTCTCGTGTTCCATAATGGTAGCTTCCAGTTGCTATGCCCACATACAGCTGCTCATAGCTATCTGCTAGTTCAGATATCCCTGTGAGACTCAGTTGTATCCCAGACGTCTTGTAATGCAAGTCATTATTTCTTCATTCAGGAATGCGGTGCTGGTTTGCGGGAACTCCAGCTTTCCATCTATATTTGGATGCCACATGCTCTTCCAACGGCTGACTTTGCCCAGACTTTTGGTAGAAGTTTTCTCGATACGTGCCATTGGGAACTGCATATTCGTCCCAGAATAAACCACGCTTTTGCAATTCAGGGAGCAATAGGTCGATAATATCTTTGAAGGACTGTGGGAAGAGAGCATAAGCCTGTCGACAGTGTTAGCGGGCCGGGTCTGTCCTGATGTCGAAACACGACTTACAAAGTTGAAGCCGTCAACGTCAGCTTCCTGCAGCCATATTTCCAGACCATCAGCAACTTCAGTTGGGGTACCAACAATGATGGGCCCATTGCCTCCAAGACTGACATGCTCGGCAATGGTGTGCTTTGTCCACTTTGATGTTCCTGGTGAAAACCGGGCATAACCTTCAACGGTTGACCTGGAAATATGAGCTCCGAGCGTCATTTGAAATGATCTCTACGTACTTGACAGCATTGCTTTCAACATGTCGTAGCTCCTCATCGTCACCGTATTTACTCAGGTCGATTCCGGTCCATCCGCCAAATAGCGCTAATGCTCCCTCGTGAGATGCATATTGCCGGTAATCCGCCAATTTCGCATGAGCTTCCTCAGAAGTGTGTCCCAAAATGGGAGTTACGAGTGCTAAAACCTTGATGTTGGCAGGGTCGCGGCCATATTGCGTCTTTGCCAGCTCCCGAACCTCAGCGATGCTCTTCGCACACACTGCTGGGGCGTGCGCGGACACAAAGATTGCCTCGGCATGTTGTGCTGCAAACTGTTTGCCGGCCCGAGAAGTCCCAGCCTGGAGGAGGAGTGGTGTCCTTTGTGGGCTTGGTTGGCAGATGTGTGGGCCAGGCACCTTGAAGAACCTGCCCTCGTGGTTGATCTGCCGCACCAGCTCTGGTTCGGTGTAGATGCCGCTTTGTCTATCAAGCTTCACAGCATCGTCTCTCCAGGAAGATTCAAATAACTTGTACATCACCTTGATGTACTCCTCTGCCTGAGCGTAACGATCGTCATGCTAGATCATATATCAGCTGAGAGTCAATGCTCGGTCTTCAAGCTACTGACTTGCGGCTGCTCGGTGAGCCCCATGTTTTTAGCTGCAGAATCGAGGTAGCTCGTCACGATCTACACTACAGTCAGTGAAGTGGTAGGGTGGTCAGTTCACGTGACTTACATTCCATCCTATACGACCACTACTCAGATGGTCGATGGTAGAGAGCCTTCTGGCTAAATGGTAAGGTTGTTCATAGGTCGTTGATACCGTCACACCAAATCCGATACTCTTCGTCACGGCCGCCATTGCTGAGATGATTGCCAGAGGTTCGTTGACAGGCCATTGTGCACCCGAGATTTTTGCAGGGTCCAATGAAGAGCTGTAGACGTCGTAGCCGCCTATTGTTATTAGTACTCTGCCAAAAAGTCTGCATATGGTTTGGGTTTCATACCGAGGACATCTGCAATGAAGATGCCATGGAACTTGGCTTCCTCAAGAAGTTTTGCAAGCTCAACCCAGTGGGACACATCATTGAAACGCCATGACTGATCGTCGGGATGCCTCCAAAGTCCTGGAGACTGGTGCCCACTGCCTGTTGTCTTCCATCAGCTGCTCGCCGTATTTCGAATTGGAAAGCGATATTTACACATTTCTACAAATGCATTGAGAACAAGGCTCTTCCGTCTGTGGATCCCGCTCAGTCCAGCCATTTCGTATTTTGCGCCCATGGAATATGTCCACGCTGGTCGAAAAGTGAGGAGGCTTGTATCCCTATATCTTCCGGCACCATGCGGAAGCGGACTAATACAGATCTGCGGCGGGTCCCGTAGTGTAACGGATCACGCAACTGGAGCAATGATCACGCAATGCCGATGCGGGGTTGCGTTGTACAGCAGATTAACGATTGCAGTTGAGGCACTTGGCAGAAGATCTAGCATCCTCGTAAATCGGAAAGAGATTGGGGTTTCTACTTCTCCAGGCAAATTGCCAATCAATGCGCGAGTGTTGAGGTATATCTCAGATCGACAATTCGGGGGGCCCGTCGGCACCGATTGCGCCATGATCCCGGCTCAAAACCCGCCGATATTGCTTGTTCGCTTTTGTACTGATTTTGGAAATTATGTCACGGTGTTCCAGCCAAGTGCTCTTGAACTAAATATTCCCCTTCGTAGTGTTGGTTCCTTCGGACGTTCAGGGGGCATCTTCCTGGTACCTATCGTACTTGTACACCGACCCAGGGTGATCTTCCCTCAACCCCCTTTGCCCTTCCCCGTAGACCCTCTCTCTTGCCGTTCGCTGCTCATCGCCCTTAGGTAAGTCGGGATAGATCCCCCGGCGTCGTAGCTCCGGGATTAATAGTTCTACTACATCTTCGAATGTTCCAGGGGTTGTAACGTATCCAATATTGAAACCGTCAAGGTCGGCTTCCTGAATCCATCGGACCATATCATCAGCCACTGTTTTTGCACTACCGATTCCCACCGGGCCTAAACCACCAATCGCTGCATTCTCTGCAATTACCCTTGGCGTCCATTTTGGCACATGCTCACTAGTTGTCGTGAAGGCATCGAGCATGCTCCGTACCTTGTGTTGTTCCACTGAGTCTGCTGCAGTGAGCTCTTGGTCCAGTGGCACCTTGGATAGATCGATCCCTGTCCATCCACTGACAAGCACAAGCCCTCCAATTGTGGAAGCATACTTCTTGAGTTCTTCGTACTTAGCCTGGGCTTCCTCTTCCGTGCGCCCTAAAATCGGGGTATAAGTGCCAAAGAACTTGACTGAACGAGGATCACGGCCTTTGGCGGCTGCTAGCTCGCGAATCTTCTCGATCTTGGGTTTGAGCACCGTGGGTGAGTGTGGTGACACGAAAATACCCTCTGCGTGGGTAGCAGCAAACTCTGATCCTGCAGAGGATGTCCCAGCTTGGAAGAGAAATGGAGTTCTCTGAGGCGACGGGTCGACAATATGTCGCGAATCAAGTGTGTAATACTTTCCCTGATGCTTAATGGTTCGGATTTTATCAGGGTCCGCATAGCTGTCATTAGCAGGGTCTGGCGAAATGGCATCTTCTGCCCAGGATCCCTCCCATAGCCTGGAATGATGAGCCTGTGGCTTTCTGGACCAGATTGATCAGACTTACTTATACAATACCCGAAGGTATTCATCTGCCTGACGGTATCTTTCATCGTGCTCAATTGGGTTTTCTAGGCCGATTGCCTTGAAGGCTGCCTTTTTCCAAGAAGTGACAATGTTCCAGCCGAACCGCCCTTGAGTGAAATGATCTAGGGACGAGAACCTTTTCGCTAGTAGGAATGGAGGCTCAAAGGAAGTTGATGCAGTGATGGCAAAACTGAGGTTCTTCGTTACTGCTGCCATAGCTGTAATCGGCTATGACTACTTATTAGTCAGGCAAGTATGATGCCTTTCAGCAATGACGTACAATTGTTGGGTCGGTCATAGGCCATTGCGCAGCGCGCCTGATGCAATTGTCAAGACTCTGCTCGTAGGTATCATAACCTCCATAAGTGTCTGCCAAGAAGAGAGCGTTGAATCCACCCTTTTCCAGTAGTTTTGCTAATTCAATCCAGTAATTGAGAGTTCGCTTTGTGGCAGACTTGTCGGCCGGATTCTGTAGACCGATTAGAACATGTTGTCTCGAAGCTTCTTATGGCTTCATTAACCTTCCATTGGCCTGGTGATAGATGTCCAATAGTTGACATATCAAATGCGTTGAGAAATATTTGTTTCTTTCCATTGCCCAGATCGGCACTGCCTCCATTGAGAGCCTGCACCGTTTCACCGCTGTGATTGCTGCTTGCCATGTCGCTGTACAGGAAAAGCTTTTGTGTATTTCGAATTGCTTGTAATATGAACTCATTGACCGTGTTATGTTTTTCTTCATGGCGCGTTGCAGGTAAAGGCTGCTGCCTTACGGCGCTATACCGGGCATTCGTCACGTCAAAGCACCATGTGGCATCTCGGAGTGGGGCCCCGATCAATGTGTGTTACGCAATTACCCCTCGCAATTGTATCATGCAACAAGTTTACTTCATAGTGAGGACTGCAATTGCGCATCGGACTTAGCCCGACGACGTGACGAATGCAACGTAAAAGAACAGGGGATTACTTATCGAAGCTCGCACGATGATTGTGCTGACCAATGTAACTGAGGTAGCTAAGTCAGGCTGTCTACGACCCTCAACTTCGCTACGAGGTTGTGTGATGCGGGACGGCCACCATTCCCCATTATAGCCTCGTGTAGACTAGCCATAGCAGTGGTTTAGATAAACCCACTCAGTGACAGATCGTCCGACCAGTCACTTATACTTTTGGTGCAGCAGTTGGTGGGCTATCCCCAGACATTATCTCTCCATTTTCACAAGGCTCACATCCGTTACCACGTTACTATAGCTGAAGAAATATGACACCGAACTAACAAACTAGGCGGGAGATCTGATAATAGGAGATAAGGTGGAGGGATGTGGATCAGTATGACACCTGTGACGCGTTTGTGTCTATGCGAGAAGGACTACTCATACATTTTAGGAAGTGGTGCACTCTTGAGGCCCGGATATAGCGAGGTTATCCCGATCAAATTACTAGTTTTAACATACCACATCGTATGTCTAGAGATACACTGTTGTTTCTTCACCGTTGGGATATAGACGTGATTTTTGGTTTTCTGGCACACCACAAAGATAATACTTGACTGAGGGGTTGAGTTAATGCTCCTGTATACACGTACCAGGAACCTTGAAGGGCACACGTGCACTGTGCTTCCAAAGCCGTTTGAAACCTGGGTTTAACAACTAAAGAGATTTGCCAACATCGGTATCTTCAGCTTGCGCAACATATTTGCTATCCGGATGGGCGGGCTGTGAGATCTCACGGTCATCTTGAGATGTTATATCAGAAAAACTTTCTTGCTTGGACCTTCAATGGGATTAGCGCGTATTCGGAATCCTCCACCAACACAAGGACACTTACTCTTTGCGTCGAACATAGGCGCGGAGTATGTGTGTGGAGACTATTAAACATACGGCACACGCCAAACAAAAAGCAAATCCCTTTGTGTATTTGGGTGCCTCCACGGTAGGAAATACTAGAAGTGGGGTCCACGCTGTTGTTGACTGTGAGATGGTGTTGATAAGAACCAACGTAAATGCTCGTTCTGCAGGTGATGTTCGTAGCTGGGTATTTACCCAACCATGAAAGACACTCGACAAGGCAACGGAGGCATACATCGTCGAAAAGGCGAACCACTTCGCTGGTTCGGGGACATTCCAGACTACCAGAATGACTAGGCCGAGTGCATTCCATGAGGATGCAAGGGTGATTGCCCATGCAGGACCGATCAGCAGATCCGACGAGAAACACACGAATAGGGTGTAGAATATTCCGAGAGCAGGCGCGATCGTCCCCAACTCATTGACGTGCGAATTGCTGTATCTTCCCAGACTTTTGATCCAGAGAAGAAATGTCCCAGCAGACGTGTGAATGCCAGCATTCCAGAATAAAACGTCAGTGGCGATTATGGTCCAGAAATGAGGGCCCAGAAGAACCTTTTTCAATGTCTCAAATCTGACCTTTCCGTGGGATACATGGCCAGCCTTCGCGAGCCGTTCCCTACTGAGGTCAATATCCGCTTGCTGCAAAACCCTTCTGTTGGGTTGCTCGGGCGTTCCTGGAATGACAAAATACCCCAACACACCGAACGGAATTGTAATGATTGCGCAGATGATGTACATCCATCTCCAACCGGCCAGTCCATGGACGCCATCTAGGCGAGCAGAAGCCCCGGCTTGAATCAGGCCCGCTGTCAATGTACCCAATGAAAGGCCCACGTAGAACATTCCTCCTCGTCGTGCTATCTCATCACCCCGGTACCAGGAACCTAAAGAACGACTCAGTAAGATTAGATAGAAGTAAGATTAGATAGAAGAGTGGATAAGATCCTCACCAAAGACATAATGAATCGCAGGAAAAAAGGCCGCCTATTTGTAGTCTGTTAGCGTCCTCACGTAGCTGGGCGTCTCGAATGGGAAGTACCTCGAACCAGCCGACAAAGAAACGATATGCCGCAGCCTCGGCAAACGAAGCCGTTCGGTATTGAAGCAGAGTAAACACGCCCCAAGCAACATCCATGAAAGGAACCAACCAGTACATGGGCACATATGTGAATAGGAACATGAAAGGTATTTGTCCAAGCACTGCGCCCACAATGTAGAAGGTCTGAAGTTGAACAAGTTCATTACCAAAGAAACCCAAGTCTTCCTTCAGTCCAGAGACGTATGCATTGTCTGCGAGGTTCTTAGTTATGATCGTATTGGTCTGACTGTTGAACGGTCTACTGACTCAGATTTGCCTGGTCGATGTACTTGACCCAGTACGCCAGGACCGCGAAGGGCACGAAGAGGAGATCAAGTTTCAATATGAGCTTTTTCTCCTCACTTGTGTCAGTATCTGCATACCTATGCGACAATCAGAAATTAACATTTATTGTTGAATACACGTCTCTTCGAAATGGAAGTTTGGGAGCTGCATACCACTGGACATGGTACCATTTCTTCCGTGGTTGGCTCGACATGATGCAGCTTGGATACTATGCAGACGTTTCAGGATTTAATTTGGTAGCGAAGAGTTCAGTAGCTACACGAATATAACTTTGGATGCTAAGATGTATGGTAGGCTAGCGCATTGCGTGTGTCGACCTTGATATATGCCAGCCCTCCAGCTGCACAAGCACCGCTCTCCGGTACAGGCGTGAGTCTCAACTGTAGCCTCCACACTCATACATCATTTAAGGGACACATCAACAAACCGCGACTCAATCCTGCCAAGTAACAGCTGTATGGGTCTTGCTATCCATTCAAATCCTCGGATCGTGGCGTAACGTGGTGCAATGGAGGGGCGGTGATGGCGTGCTCACCCCACAGAAGGCGTGATGCTGATAACGCTACTGGGCTATCGAATGGCTATGCTCGACATATGTCGTGATTGCCGGAGTCGGGCAAACGCATCCGATGCAGATATAATAGAATAATAGCTTTGGAGGTTCACGTTGGCGGTGAATTTGTGATTGATTAACGTTATCATTGTTATGCGCAGCCACCTCACTCAGCTAAGATGACGGCAGAGGTAACAATTCCTGAGACAGGGGTAAAAAGCCCCGTTCCTACTACGACCGTGCAAATGCCTGGTCAATTCGATTCTTCTACTTTGCGTACTGAAGTGAAAGCGTCTGCTCTAGTGGCTGAACTAGTTGGTACGCCAACCAAAAATTCACAGCCAGCCGCAGCCCCTTGGAAATATAGCCTGCCCGAAATATCTCTTGTTGACCGACACGTTGATGAGCCGAGAAAACTCAAGGTTGCTGTTATTGGCGCCGGTTTGGCAGGCGTCATCGCGGGTGTACTTTTACCAGCCAAGGTCCCTGGCATTGAATTAACCATCTTCGACAAGAATGCGGATGTGGTAAGGAACAACGGCCCCATAATACATCTGTTATACTCGCTGAAAACTTACCTTGCAGGGTGGTACCTGGTTTGAGAATGTGTATCCTGGAGTCCGCTGTGACGTGCCAGCCCATGTGTATCAAACCTCATTTGAGCCGAACACTCAGTGGTCTGAGCAATTTGCACAAGGAGCTGAGATCAGGGACTACTGGACAGGGATAGCCCAGAAATATGACGTCTATAAGTATCTAAGGCTCTCACAGAAGGTTGAGGAACTGAAATGGGACGATGAACGGTCACTATGGCTGGTGCAAGTCCATAAGCTGGGAACGGGAGAGGTTTACACCCATGAAGCTGACTTTGTCATTACGGCGATCGGAAGGTTTAACGCTTGGAAATTGCCTAATTACCCAGGCATAGACGATTTCAAGGGACTTCTACGACATGCGTCGAATTGGGACCCGACCTTTGACCCTGCTGGAAAGAAGGTCGCCGTTATTGGAAACGGTGCGAGTGGGATCCAGCTTGTCGCCAACATTCAGAAGCGAGTCCAGCATTTGGACCACTATGCTCGAAACAAAACCTGGATCGCAGCGTCTTTCGCAGGCGACTCAACTTCAATTGAACCAATCCCGCTACCAGATAACACCAAAGAGTTGTTCAAGGACCCCAAAGAGTACCTCAATTGGCGCAAAGACGTTGAGGAGAAGTATTGGCGAGAGTTCGACAGCTGGATCAAAGGATCTGAGAAGAACGAAAAGTCTCGTGAAGACTTTATAAAGTTGATGGAAGTGCGGCTGGCCAAGAAGCCTGAACTAGTCAAGAGTTTGATTCCTGACTTTTCGCCGCATTGCAGACGCTTGACCCCCGGTCCGGGTTACTTCGAAGCGATCACCGAGGACAATGTTGAATACATTCAGGCACATATCAAGCGTTTTACAGAGACTGGCATCGAGACAGTTGATGGCAAGCATCGAGAGGTTGACGCTGTCTTCTGCGCCACTGGAGCAAACGTCGACTCCGTCCCACCATTTAGTATCATTGCTAAGGGAAAGGACATCAGGAAGCTTTGGTCAGAGGACGGCGAATACGGGTTCCCATACACATACCTGGGTTATGCAACACCTGGGTTTCCCAATCTACTCTTCCTTCATGGTCCCAATGGTTCTGGGCGTGCAGGGACAGTGCCGCATAATGTGGAGGTTCAGATCACCTCATTTGCTCGAATTCTCCGTAAGCTTGCAAGAGAGGGCATCAAGAGCATACAGCCATCGAAAAAGGCAGCAGATGACTTCATACAATATTCTGATGCATTCTTCAAGACTACTGTACTCTCTGAAAACTGCAGTTCTTGGTATAACGGTGGAAGACCAGGGGCTAGAATTCATGGTCTTTGGCCAGGGTCCGCATCTCTTTACTCGATACTCTCCAGAGACCCTAGATGGGAAGATTGGGAATACGAGTATTTGTCGGACACGGGCAACCGCTTAGTGTGGTATTTCGGCACAGGGCGTACCAGAGCTGAAGCTGATCCCGAATTTGACATCACGTCCTACCTCAAGGTTCCAGAAGAGATTGATCTCAAGGCGCTGCATGAGGGATGGTGGAAGGTCTCGTAATTGTTTGGAGGTTACCCACACTGAGCTGGATTTTCTGTCCGCATGTATAGAAACGTAGAAGCAAATAGAATGGTGAAGTCCGGTTAATCTAAAGATGTAACAGCTGCTCTATGAGGGTCAATTCTCGGTGGGAGACAGAAGCATGTGAGTTATGAATTCTCCGTAAGTTGCGGCGCCCTCTCTTTGGGGTAGTCAATTCAGCTGGAAAAAGTGCTTTACTTTCACAGAAGCCAAGTGAGTACTCTGGATCTGAAGTAGATGATATTGGTACTTATCCATTTTCGTGTCGTTCTATTATATACTAGTTAAGTGGTTTCAGCTTGAGGTACATCCCATTGGCGGGCTTGATAGTGATCACCCCCCTGGGCAAAACCTTTTTCTCATCCATCGCCAGCTCCCAAGAAAAGTTGCGTATCATGGAAGCGAGGAGGCAACGCATCTCAGCCTTGGCAAATCCTTGGCCGATACAGCTCCGCGGTCCGTGAAGGAAAGTCAAGAACTCGTAGTTACTACTGGCACCACCGTTGGTGTTGGGCTTGCCATCTGTAATCCAACGTTCAGGGCGGAAATCACCAGCCTCAGAGCCCCAGAGTTCGGGTGATCGGTTCATTTGCCACATGGACAAAACGACTGTGACACCCTTGGGAATAGGCTGACCGGCGAGGTTAGAATCGCAGATAGCCTGACGCATCGTCATGGGCACAGTAGGATATAGACGAAGGGTCTCATTCATGATGCCATTTAGGTAGGGCAAAGGTTCAAGGAGACCAGCTAGGTCCACAGACTGATCTATCACCAGATCATCTGGCAGGGCCTCGCTAACCTCATCTCGAAGTTTCTTCTGGAGATCCGAATTCTTGGCTAGGAGGTAGCAGGCCCAGGTGAGAGCAGAGGATGTGGTTTCGTGACTAGAATGCAAATATGACCGTTAGCTGACAGCAGAGAAGTGATGAGGCAATATGAAACTGAACCAATGGCATTGACTTACCCTGCAGCCAAGAAAGTCAGAAGCTGATCTTTCAGCTCGCTGTCAGTGAAGTTGTCTGATTTGATCAAGAGAGACAAGACATCAAAGTGATTGTCTTTCGTTTTGGTAATCGCCTCTTTCTTGGCCTGCATCATTGGCATGCAGATCTCATTGAGACGACTGGTCAAGTACTTGAAGACGTCATTCATCTTCCATGGCAAGAGCCGCACGAAAGGAATCCCAAGAATAAAGGAAGACATGGCGAAGACGAGTTTTTCCGGTGCTGGGTCAAGTAGCTGCTCGTAGACGTCAAGGAGCGGATCCTCCGACTTTTCCAACATATTGAATTCTCGACCCATTCCTGCTACGCCGATAATGTCAAGCGTAACTCGGCTGGCCCAACTCGAGAGCTCTATGATGCCAGAGTTTTTGCTGTCTTTGGTGTCACTGCCAGATACTTCTTCTCGAAGTATGTTGGTCATAAGAACGGCTTTTGTCCACATCATAGGGTAGAGGTCCTTGATGTGCCGGAAACTAAACGCTGGCATTGTGTTCTTGCGCAAGAACTTGTGCTGATCGCCCTCGAGAACGATAAGCCCAGCCCCGAGCACATGGCGCAGGAAACTGCTGATCTTGGGGGGTTTGATGAAGTCATACGCTTTGTGAACAAGCAGATCCGGTAACATTCGAGGTTTGGTGACCAACACCTGGTTGTGGAAAGCGCTGAGGTTCAGAATCTCTTCGTTGGGGTATTCCTTGATTAAATCGAGAAATAGGTCACCGGGTGGTCTATCGGTCACCAAGAGACCCCGATGGGATGTGCTGATAATAGACTGGACGAATTTCGTCAGTAATTGATACATGGTGTTATTCAGCACGTAAAAGTTCGTCTGGCAGTCTCCCATACGGTTGCCTACTTACCTTTGGGCCAGGAATGCCCCTTAGCGGGCTGAAGATTGTCGGGTAGAGAAACCCCCAGAACAAAATGCCAAATGCGTAGTTTGCGAGAAAAACAGCCCCAAAGATGGCGAGGTGATTCTCTGTGTTGAGCAAGGTGGGCATAAAATCTGGGAAGATTTTGATGGCAAGTAGCGACTCCACTACCGCCGCCAGCGTAAGGCTCGGCAGGCTGAAGACTTCGGCAAGTATGCCCATCCTGACGGAGCTAGCGAGTCCAACACGTCGAGCGCAGGCAATGGTAATCAACAAAAGGGGGGGGAATCAACAAGTTATGATGGGAGAGGTATGGACAAGTATATGGTTGGAAGGGGAATCTAGACGGTAAGGGTTTAAGCTCGTCACCTTATATAGGATCAAGTCTTCGGCTTAGCTAGGCATGTCTGCTAGTTGCGAATGCTGCCGATGGCTCGGCAGCACATGAAGACAGATTGGCACAGAGTGAGGATTATATTCTAAGGCAGCACAGCTGTCAATGGGCGCCGGGGAAGACAGGTGTCAGGCCCCTCCCACCAAAGCCCACAGATGTGTCAGGTTCGGCTCGCTGGATATTGAAAGGCAACCACGCCTGACGTGCGCCGCGTACAGTGATCTACATGAAGTCTTGGACAAGCTAGACCTACGTTATCAGTAGCGCGTGCGGAAAATTGCCAGCAGAGCACCAGCATGCTTGTGACGTCCTTCGCCCGCCGTGGTCAGACGGCCCGAGGAACTGGCGGGGCCAGGTACGTCCCGTTTAGGATCTTCGAAATGATATAGGTACGAATGATCTCAGATTCGCGTGGGCAGGGAAGTAAGATGTGGGGTGCATGAGGTTGCGCTAAATGCATCCACCTACTGACCACGGTACTTCAGTGCGGGTACAAGCAGCGTTTCTCCCCCAGAAGTACCTGAGCGCTGCCGATGTACCTGGCTGTGGGGGTGGGGCTCGTTACCGTGCGAATTCCATGACCCCCACTACTGATTATGGGTACAGCTGCACGTCGCAAAGTACAGTTCCTTTGGGTTTAGCCTGCGAGGCTGACTGCCGAGCTCCGTATCCAACCTTCATGCGTTTGGGATCTTCGCCCATGCACGCGCAACGGGTACCTAGGCGCTAGGTGGGTAGGAATCCGTTCGGGGACGCGACTGTGTCATAGCATCCCCAGTTGCCAGGGTTGGGAGCCTCTGCACGATTGACTGTTGACACATTTGGTAGTGGGTCCCCGTTACGAAATCACATGTGGCGATGGCTCTGGCGCATAGTTTGAAATGTCGTCAAAATATACAAATCGTAGCGTCCTCCTCTTCAGATCCACCTCGAGAGGCGTAGTCTCGCAACCTAGTACCCAAGCAGAGTATACTCCATTTTCAATTGCGATCTCTCGGTACCCCGCGATAAGGAACGTTCACGACATCAAACCCCAGATTGTGTGAACATGTGACGTTTCCACCGTCGCTTTGCGGAGAAGGCTAATGGAGCAAAGCCGAGGACATCAAGCCAATGTCTGAACGACCAGAAGTTCGCGGAACAAGGAGGGAATGTTAATAGTTGGTTGAGCAGCTAGACAGGCTGGGACTGCAAGACACCAGCTCATAGACTTATCCACGAAAACTAAGACAGCATATTACTGTTCGCGACAGTGATACGCAGAGTTCACAATGAACGCCACAGACCGACTACCAATCATCCTCATAGTGTCATGCGCCCTTGTTGGGGGTTATGGAGGCATGTTCTTGTCGTTCCACCATGGGTTCTTTGATGCTTTGCGAATATGTGTCTCGGCATCCTTGGAAGACAGAGGGAACTGTGTTCTGAACGTGCCGGATGCTGCATTCATACCATCTTACACGAAAGTCCCAGCCATAGACTCGCGACTTGCCATACTGTTTGAGTTCTTCGCCCAAGGCTTGACGAGTCGGGGCGATGACGATGGTCTCGATTATGAAGCGATTCTAGCTATGGGCTACTTGGCCGCTCAGTTTGGCGGTGCGTGGTATTTGCTTGCTCTTGAGGGGCTACGTAAGAGTAGCTCTGGCACGGTCCTGACGCGGTCAGTATAACATCTCACTCAATGATTGTCTTCGCAGGAGCTGACCGTTCCCTCCTAGGACGGGGATATTCGGCATCGTGTTCCAGGTTGTTACTATTACCATTATTGCCCCGATATATCTGGTGATACACATCATATCGGCCCAAGCACCCGACCAGAACGCTATAATTGTTGATCTGTTGGACTTGAAGCTTCTCCCTACAACTTTCGTCATGGCCTACGTCCTACCCACAGCAGGTCTGCTTCTCCCGCTGCTTGGTATCGTATCACCTGCTGGAAAGTATCTTGCAATAGCATTGTGGCAACCGTTTCCACTCTATCAATCTGCCATCCACGAGGTGCTCCGCTCTCTACTACGTGGCAAGAGCGACAGAGCCGCAAACATCAACGCGCAAAACAGTTCCCAGTATAGAAAGGCCTTGGGGAAAGCTTATACATCCATACTTTGGTTGACCATGGGCATTCATATTTTGGTCGTTGGGATAACCGCTATGTCTCACTGGACGAGATTGCCCCTGCAACTATCAGCAACAGAGATACTAGCCCCGAGTTCTCTTACCCGTCCTCCAACTCTCGCAGTCTTGAGCCCGCCTGTTTCTGCGCTCTCTTCTCAGGCCATTGTGGCCTCGTTCCTACGGTGGGACGTCTATTGCTCTTGTGCAGCGTTGATTGTCTGGTCAGCATACTTGGTACACCGCGCCCAAATTGGAGTGAGCATCCTTGGAGCAATCATTCAGATTGTTCTCTGGACAGTGGTAGGCGGACCCATCACACCCGCTGTTATGCTATTGTGGCAGCGGGACGTGGCAATATTGGACAGGGCGCAGCGTTCGGGTGCTTATATAAAGAGAAGATGACTGGATTGCAGATGCTTTTTTTCATCCATCCATAACCCAACACTTCCGAACATTCGACCGACGGGTGTGGCGTTGTCTCACTTGATTGCAAAATACTAAACTAACTGAGGTAGCCAGAAGGGGGTAGATCACTGCGTTAGGATCACTTTAGAGGCGCTGAAACAACTAGTTCGTATATAGAAAAACCTTACCAAAACCCAGAGATTAAATTGGAGAATGACTACACTCTCATCCTTCTTCACAAATGACTAAAATAGGATGATGCATGAACCAAGTCAAATGACAAAAGTCGGGTTTGGACAAACGCTCACCATCCAAACCTCGCACATAGACAAGTCCAAAACATCACAGAGGGGAACATGTCAGAAAATTGTGCGGATAAAGGACATGCAGGGTCTTTTGGAAACAAAGATAACTGTTGGGGTACTCATGCCCGTTCCGCTGCTTGAGAACTTGCACTAGATGCTAACGAAGTCATCGCACGAATCAACCCCTGAGTCCCTGGGAATGTCGTCTTTAAGCCTGCTCGCTCCTCCCATGAGACTGCTGACCTGACCCCAATGGCCAGATTCATCCGGTCCAGGATACCTTGAACACTCTTTCTTTGCTCATGTGTCGCGTAAGGGCAATATGTCACCAACTTCAAAGGTTGAAGGATGGTCAATGCTGCAGCCCCATCGTGGGGCATGGTGACAGATTGTCCATTTGGATCAAGGTCACCCATTGCGAACGGTACGCACCATAGCATGTCGGCAATAGTGAGACGTATGCTCTGTTCCAGAACGATGATGCAACCAGTTCCGGACCCGTCGTTGTTGCTCAAGACTTGCGTCCTATCATGGAATTCCAATATGCTCAATAGTAACACAAGACGTGCGGATCGAACCAATATGATAGTGCAAGCCGTTTCGGGATCATAGTAATTTGCTTTCGTGGCAACTTCGCCTAGCGCTGCTGGTACACTTCGTCCTTCAAAGGTAAGCTTCCAGTATGATTCGGCATCAAAGTCCCATGTGTCAAACTCATCAAGGGCTTCAAAGCAAGCTTGCAAGATCGATGCGTTCAGTGCCTCAAATCCAACCTCATGTACAGACTGGAATGGATGTTCGCTCGGCTCGCATGATGCATCCGGACTGGTGGGACTTTTGGATAGGTTGTGTCGAAGCCAGAGAACTTTCGTCATTAAAGACATGGCGCGCATCAACGGGTCAAAAAGACCGAGCAGGGCGACCATCCCTCCAGGATCACTGTAACTATCATCTTCGTTCAAGAAGGAGTGTACTTGCTACAGAAAGCGATTAGCATCCACATGACTGCGCGGCGTGGGGAATTGATGTTGGCAAAAAGCAGTGGCAGCTTACCAGTCTCAGCAACGCCAGCAGGAATAGCTCAAACCCTCTGCTTGTGCATAGCTGCTCAACGCCCCTTTTTTCCAAAAGGCAGTAAAGACCTGCTGCATGTTCGCTAGGATTACCCCAGCCTTCTCCACTGATATCCTATCAAAGTGTCAGAAAGATTGCACCCAACGATCTGGAATCCTTCTTGCCTCAAACATGCACAGCAGCAAGACTGCAGCGATCACTTTGTCACTGGTCACCTCCTCCTCGTTTTGAATTGTGTTGCGCAGGGCTCGGACTGCCCGACCGTAGTTCTGGTACGACTGCAGACGAAATTTGTCGCCACCAAACTGATTATAAGCAGCCATCTGAGCGACACTCAAGGTCGCGGCCTCAAGAACGCCATGGCCGTGAGGATTGTAGAGGGCGGGTAGGAAGCTAAGGTGACCCGGAAAGTTGTCGGCCTCATCGGGCGTCACAAAACGTCGTACGAAGTAGCAAAGCGACAAGTCCTCATAAGAAAGCTCTGGGTGGGGTATGATAGCAGCAGGCCGTGATGGAGCCAACATGGCTTGATCGCCGCTGGTCTGCGCTGATTGAGGCTGAGGCTGACATGACACGCGCACCTCTTTGCTACAATGCTGTGCCGGCGAGGCGCGCTCTTGTTTTGAAGCAGACTTGTCGAAGCGAAAGTGGAACTGATCAGTATAACCCGGACAGGGCTTCCCGTAGATGTAACAGCGCCGGCATGCTGGTTTGCTTTCGTCGCACTGGCTCAGAGATAAAGCACCATGTTAACCAATCTGTATTCACCAACAAATCAAGCATACGGAAAGGAGAGGCCGGAAGCGATACACATCAGCCCCGGCCGGCGACCATCAACGCATTACCCACCTTGACTTTGCGCTGGCGACAACGCCTGCAGCCGGTGCTGAACCGTCCGGGGAAAACCATGGCTGCTGGCGATGCAATAGGCAAGAGGTGACCGGAGCTATGCACCGATGAAGAATGACTACTGGGAATGTCGGAGCAGAAAAATGGGTATGGAAACATCCAAGTTAGCAAGCGGGGATGCAAAGATGCCTGGAGATTAGTCGTTCGCTTGTGATTCTTTCGGTGCAATTCGACTCTCCACGCGTGATTGTCATCTATCCGTGCACCTGACCCCGGCCTGACCTTCAATTCAACTAGCAACAACGCCAGTTCCTCACAGGCTTAAGTCACTAAAGCCAGACCTGCATGACCCCCTAGCTCCCACGAATCGTCGCCAAGAACGCTAGAATGGTCTATACTCGAAAGAGTTTAAATTGCGAGCATCGGCACTGTGTTAAGGTTCATTCTCACCTTCAACGAGCCGAGGCTTTCGCTGTGATTTGGCAACGCTTTGGAGTCAGATCTACC
Organism: Neoarthrinium moseri; assembly: GCF_022829205.1. Classification (NCBI taxonomy): domain Eukaryota; kingdom Fungi; phylum Ascomycota; class Sordariomycetes; order Amphisphaeriales; family Apiosporaceae; genus Neoarthrinium; species Neoarthrinium moseri. The sequence continues at coordinate 72,353 of NW_026055201.1, read as the reverse complement.
ACAACTTCGTTATGAGAAATACTTGATGCAAGAAACGTTGTAAATGATAAGTATACGTCTCTACTCTGAAACAACCTTTCCAATGCCGTATTTTTGATGCCAACCCCTCGCGAGCCACAGGTTTCCGTCGCGCTACCCATTCATCTGACAGCGGACTTCCTACTACCCGCATTGATTTTCAGACTTCCCTTCAAAAGATTCATCGAAGTGAGGTTTATCCATCACGATGTCGTCAATCCTGTATTCTCCGGCTCTTGATTATGCTGCGTCTCTGCGCGGAGTCATTCTTTCACCACTCTTGTCCGGACCACTCCTGTTAGCCGTTACTTATGCACCCAATGCTGTACGCGACATCCTTCTTTACCTGGACAACCGACTGCACGGTCTGCATTCAGCAGATTCGACTTTGAGTCTGTCCACTGTCACCACAGCATTGCGCGTTCTCTTTGGACTTGGTCTCATCCGGCAGCTGAACCGTACTTTAAATACAATGGCCGCCAACTCGTGGCGCCTGACAGCAACCAAAGGTTGGGACTGGCCCAATGAGATTGCCGTCGTCACGGGTGGCTGTAGCGGAATCGGCAAAAGCATCGTCGAAAAGCTTGTAGGACTCGGCGTACGAGTTGCTGTGCTCGATATACAGAGCCTGCCCAAGCCGATGGAGAACAACCCACGCATTCGTTTCTTCAAGTGCGATGTCACATCGTCGGAGTCTGTGGCCTCAGCTGCAGATGCCGTCCGCCGGGAGCTCGGACACCCGTCTATCCTCATCAATAATGCCGGCATCACCCGCCCCACCCCAATCCTCAAAATGCCGGAGTCATTCCTGCGCAGGATCTTCGCCGTCAACTGCCTTTCTCTGTGGCTGACGACCCAGCAATTCCTACCACGAATGATCCAGGTGAACAAGGGTCATGTAGTCACTGTTGCCAGCATTGCCTCCTTTGTAGCACTGCCCACAGGTGCTGATTATTCTGCTTCCAAAGCGGGTGCTCTGGCATTCCATGAGTCTCTCGCATGCGAGCTTAAGCACTTCTATAAGGCACCAAACGTCTTGACTACTGTTGTTCACCCCAACTTCGTCCGCACACCACTTGTCGAGGATTTCGCGGACCACCTGGAACGGTCTGGTGTTCGTATGCTCACTAGCGAACAGATTGCTGAGCCAATAGTCGCCCAGCTCAAGAGCCGGCGAGGGGGCCAGTTGATTATTCCGAGGTCTGCATCCCCGATTTCTGGTATCAGAGGATGGCCAACTTGGTTGCAGGAATCAATTCGGGACATACTCGGCCGTCAATCAATAGGGGCCTAAATCTACCAAACAATCTCAAGTCTCCAGAGATGCGTTTTCTTTTCAATACTTCAATAGTTGGATCACAATTGTTGTATATATGCTTGCCACAGTTGTGAGAGCTGCCCACTTGGAAAAGTATGATTCTCACTGTATAGTGCGCTGATATCATGGCAACCTGGTATACTCATAACCTCCAGCCTTAGATTCTCTTTGTAGATATAGGCAATCCAAATATACGTTATCTCTATTCTCCGCCGTAAAAGTCCGTGACTCTGAATTGCAGCCCGAGATGACATGTGGTAAGTGGTATGCTGCATATCATGTGACTGTGCATGCACATCTCGACTAGACGAAGCGAGGGCCGCACTGGAAGGACTACTAGCGGATCTACATCATCAACCAACTAGCAGACCGTTATCATGTTGCCCGCTAGCTACATAGTTATTGGTTCGCCCCACAATGTTACTGTTGCGTCACAGTCAGATTGCCGAGGCAGGCTCGTTCTCGTGGGCTTTTCTGGATCAAATATAAATTCAACTGTCCGGATGGCCTTCTGTGGAGGTTAACATTGCTAATACTGCATCGTCCTATACCGATCAGACTTTGTTGGTTTCTATAACCGAATTACTAATACCATACCTCTCGCCTAGTTTTTACCCAGATGGCGCATGCGACAGTGTTCCTCTACATTATTGTTGCTACCCCTTGGTTGTTGCTACGTTTTCTTTTCGATGTCAGTCTTTATACGCTGCCAAGGCAACGCCCGGACAGGGAATGGTCGTTTAATCAGGCTGTTCGCGTGCGTGCCGTTCGGCTCGTTCTGCTATACTGGTCACTCCTGCGCTCTGGAGACCGTTTAAGGCTCACACCCGGCCGTGAAGGGAAGAGATTCACGACCGTCCGGCCCCAGTCATTGAAACTGTACCAAGGTCCTCTGTACGATATCGTCATTCGTCCCGAGAAGCTCGGCGTGACTTGGACACCATCACCGCCGTCGCCAGCTGAGCTAGCGAGCCAAAGCACTACATTAGCACTGCACTTCCATGGTGGCGGCTTCGTGATCGGTGATGGGCGAGACCACGATACTGGATATCTAGCGCGTACTCTCGTACAGCATATGGGCTGCACTCATGTCTGTACACCACAGTACAGGCTCTCTAGCCACAGCGGCGGACAATTTCCGGCGCCACTACAGGATGCAGTCACAGCATACTTGCACTTGTTGAGAGAGATGCGAATTTCACCACGTCAGGTAATCTTGTCTGGCGATTCAGCGGGAGGCAATTTGGTGCTCGGACTGCTCAGATATATCAAGGACCATGGGCAGGAACTCAACATTCCACCGCCCGGTGCGGTTGCTCTATGGTCTCCCTGGGTAGACGTTAGCGCAGCATTGCATCAGGATATGAAACTGTCGCCTAACTATCCCACGGATTGCCTCAACCCCGAGTTTGGTCGCTGGGGGGCGGAGACCATCGCAGCTTCCGGGATAATTGATCCATCGGGTCCATATCTATCACCACTGCGGCATCCTTTCAACCTTGATACGAACATCCCTATGTTCGTAAATGCAGGAGAGCGAGAGGTTCTGTGTGATGATATCGAAGAGTTCTCTAAACGGTTCATAAGCCATGGTTGGCCTCTGCATTTGCTCGTTTCTAAAGGGTGCCCGCATGATATTCTTCTGCTTGGACCAAAGATGGGGTTCGTCAGGGAGGCGGAGGAGGCCGCCGCAGATGCCAATGCATTCTTGAGGAGTGCAGCAATGTTGCACCTACCAACCCCTCGTTAATCAAGCTGCCAGTGATCGAGAATAGTCTATGAAAACATAGAAAAAAAAATGATATGAGTGTTTCAAAATTATCGGTCGGCGTAAGACGTCACAGTTGTAGAGGCATCGAAATCTCCAGTCGTAGTAACGTCTGATAGTACCATAATTAGTCCCTCTAGGATGACAGCCCAGAGGTGATGCCACCAAAGAGCTTCGGAATTCTAACAGTGAAAGCTAACCCCTGAGTTCATCTCCAAGATACCCCACACAGATGGAATCAAGTTCTAGGGTATAAACGAAATGGTACTTTGGGTACATAAAGGCACATATTAGGAGCGTACCCTCTACACTAGTCCAGAAAGTGGACAGCACACTGTGTGGTGTGCGACGGTATCACTAGTGGGAAATTGACCCCAGAGGCTATTTCTGTTTGGGCCCCTGTTTGCGGGCCTCGCATGGGTTGTCTGGCCTTGGCAAGGGGCTCTTCCACGCAGCATCGGAGGAGCACTGCAATATCACACTAGCAGAGTAGTAGTTATTCCATCAGTCAAGCAAGATCTACAGCGTGGTTCTCCAGGAACGATGAGCCTATCATTCGCCACGTGGAATCTGCGAAGAATACATTACACAAGGCAGACATATAGGTAGTCCTCGGCTTCTTTGTGGGGCTTGGCTAGTGCGGTTTGAATGCCGAGGAATTGGCATCCGCCTGACGACGTGGTACTTCGTCATGTTATTGCGGCTCGCGAAACTAGTGCCACTCAACTCGAGCGCAACATTTTGTCAAATCTATGTTTGATAGCAAAACCAAAATTGTCAACACTGCCGAGGCATTTCAACCTGCTAGGCCACAAATTTGCGGACGTTGTTTGCTCAGGGTAGTGGATTCGTCAAACCAGTTTCTGCCTTGCAACAAGTCTCTTACATTTAATGTGCAAGAAGAACTTTATCTTACAACATATTCTCCAGTCTTCATAGAGACGGAAGATCGCTTTTCCCTCTCAAGCACCCAATCAAACCATCTATTCTCTATGGCTACCAACCTCCCTGCCAATTTCTCATTGCCGGCCTCAGCGGCATCTGGGGCACTGAGCTTTGATGTTATCATCATCGGTGCTGGCATATCTGGCATAAATGCAGCCTATCGTCTTCAAAGCCAAGGCCCGTCTGGCCTGAAATATGTCATTCTCGAAGCTCGGGACTCCATGGGAGGCACTTGGGATCTATTCCGTTATCCGGGAATCCGATCGGATTCCGACATATTCACGTTCGGCTTCCCTTGGAGCCCATGGAAACACCCTGAGTCTCTTGCAGCTGGAGACAAGATCAAAGAATATCTCATTCAGTCAGCTCAATCCGCCGGTATAGACCAGCACATTTGTTATCACCACAAGGTTGAGGCGGCGAACTGGAACTCGACGACACAAAGCTGGGCGTTGAATGTTAAAGTGTCTGGTGAGGCGAGTCCTGTGGTGTTTCACTCTCGCTTCATGCTCCTCGGCACTGGCTATTACGACTATGATTCCCCACTGCAGACAACGATCCCAGGCATCGAGAACTTCCGAGGCAAAGTCATCCATCCCCAATTTTGGCCTGAGGACTACGACTACACGGGCAAGGATGTCGTCATAATCGGAAGTGGAGCTACTGCCATCACCATCCTCCCATCGATTGCTGACAGAGCCAAACGCGCTACTATGCTACAGAGGAGCCCTGGATACATCTTCTCTTTGCCTTCCAACAGCTTCTTCACAAGATTGCTTTTTGCCATTTTGCCTGCTACAGTGGCACATTTCTTCAACAGGCTTATCTGGCTATTTCGGAGCTACCTGACAACTGCATTATGCAGGTCTTGCCCTGGACTTGCCAAGATGATCATCAAGCGGGTGACAATCCAGCAGCTGCCTCCGGATGTCAAATGGGACCCAAACTTCAAACCCCGGTACAACCCATGGGAGCAGCGATTCTGCGCTTGCATGAACGGGGATTTCTTTGCAGCTCTTCGTTCGGGAAAAGGCGATGTTGTCACGGGCAAGATCAAGAATGTCACCCAAAATAGCATTGAGCTAGAGTCCGGTGCTGCTCTGCATCCAGACGTGATTGTCACAGCCACGGGGCTGAAGCTGAAGTTTGGTGGAGGAATTCAATTTGCGCTGGATGGCCAGCAATTTGACGTGGGCGAGAAGTTTGCGTGGAAAGCAGCCATGCTTCAAGACGTACCGAACCTCCTGTTCATGACGGGTTATGAGACGGCATCTTGGACTTTAGGTGCTGACGTTAGTATCCAGCTGTTCATTCGGGTACTACGCCTGATGGAGCAGAAAAAGGCCAAGGTCGCCATACCAAAGCTGTCCAAGCTTGATGGCATGGAAGAAAAGCCTATGATGAACCTCTCGTCTACGTATGTCAAGATTGCGGGAAAGGTTCTGCCAAAAGGTGGTACAGGTCAGTGGAGTCCCAAGACCAATTACTTTGCAGATATTGCTGGGGCCAAATGGGGCGACGTCACCACGGATTTGGTCTTTCTGTAGAGCATCGCCTTAAGATGCAGGGCGCGTGGCAGAGCTATACTATGAGAGACTAGTCTCGGTTACTGTAAATCGTATGTACATACTTGGGGTCTGATTATCTGATAGTGCAAAGCTTGTAGGCCTGTCTACCCCATGAATTCATTGACTGGTTCCCGCTCCTCGCCGGCACATCAACTCTGCCCCACCTATCTTTCCCGAACATGGAGCTCACAGTAGTGCTAGACCTTCACGGTAGCTTGCTGCGGCCTACGGAAGGTATTGTAGTTGAAGATCACGGTCGCCCTGCGACGTCATGTCAACCACGAACTAAAAGGCGATCAACCATCCCAATAGCGTGAAATTACTTACCAAGCAGCTCACATGGGTATGGAAGTCGGGCTAGCGCTGATCAATGCGCATGTAGATCAACGCGTGTCTATCCTAAAGAGGTTAAAGCTATTTGGGGGAGAGCATGCCGAGCCTCCAGTTCTACAGTATGGGGTTGGCTGTGCGGGGCTGAGAACGGTCTCGCTTGTTTTCTTGGAAGTCCTAATTCACTTTACGAATTGTTACACGTGGACAGGTAATCAGGCTGGACGACTTTGAGAATCGCTCTCATTCCGAGGCCATTTTCCCTGGAAGTGACATGTGAACTTTTAGGTCGCTCAGATTTCATACCCTGCACTTAAGTTAGATTTGACGCTATAACTGTCGATGGATACAGCCGCGCGCCAGATATATACCGTAGCATCAAGTACGCGTGGAACTGCACCCGTTGAAGGCCAACATAAACCTCCTTACTTTTACTTCGGAATACTATAAATCTTGAGTGAGTCATCGCCACTTGAGACTGCATTTCGTCCGAAGAAAGAGAACCATTCTGACAACGCATCGATATCAAGCACCATCATGTCTCTGAATCTCGGTTCCGGCTGTCTGGGCAATCTCACATCTGACGAGGAGCAGAAGTTGCAGGCGTCATGGGTCCACCTACTCCGTCTCTGTGGCATTGAGAAGGCGAGCCTTCCACAGGCGACCCCAGATCTTAGTGACACACTTTTGCCTCACCTCAATGATGCATCCCCAGAGAGCTTTCGACGGAGCTTTTGGAGCTTCATCCTAGCAGAACATCCAGATGCACTAGTTCTCCGCTTTTTACGAGCTCGCAAGTGGGATGTTGAAAAAGCAATGGTCATGCTCGTCTCAGCTATGGCCTGGCGCGATGAGAGAAACATCGAGGGGACAATCATTCACACTGGTGAGGATGTTGCATTTAAAGACCATCCATCGGCAGACGACAAAGCCTTCATCGCACAGTACCAATCTGGCAAAAGCTACGTCCGAGGCACTGACAAGGAGCATCGACCCATCTATGTCATCAGGGTTGCGCTGCACGACCCTCAACTGCAGTCAGCGGAGGCCATGGAGTCATATATCCTGCACAACATTGAGAGCATCCGGATCCTTATAAAGCCGCCAAACGATAAGTGCTGTCTCATCTTTGATATGACTGGATTTGGCTTAAGAAACATGGACTTTCACGTGGTCAAATTCCTTGTATCAGTCTTCGAGGCACGCTATCCAGAAACTCTTGGATTGGTGCTTATCCACAGTGCACCATTCGTCTTCTGGGGTTAGTATTTGATCAGTTATGTCCGTAGGTTGTTATTCTAACATGTGCAAACAGGAATCTGGAACATCATCAAGGGCTGGTTGGATCCTGTCATTGCGTCCAAGATACATTTCACCCGCAAGAAGACAGACTTATTGCAATTCGTTTCAGAGGATAATTTGCAAACTGGCTACGGAGGTACGGATAGCTGGACATACACTTACTCTGAGCCTGTGACAGGAGAGAATGCGAGGTTGAAGGAAGAAGAGAAAAAGGCCAAGATCCAGGAAGAGCGCAGTGAGCTCATACGTGAATTTGAACAGGAAACTGTCGGGTGGGTTTCCCCGCAGTGTCAGTCCTCCCCTGACAACAAGAACGAATCAAGACGGGACCAGGTGACACGGCAGTTAGGCTTGAACTATTGGAAGCTGGATCCCTACATTCGAGCAAGAACCTACTATCATCGAGTAGGTGTGGTGGATGATAAGGGTGAAGTAGACTTCAAGGCCGCTGGACATGAGAAGTGAAACCCTACCAAGCCCGCCAGTTCATAGGCTCAAAGAAACAATTCATTCTGCAAATTTGAAGCTAGGCATACGAGGGTGAACAAGTGCAATATTATGAAACTATGTCAAGACCGCAACTTGGAGAACCGCTGCAATAAGCAGCTTACTTGGAAACACCATAAACCACCATAACCCATGTTTACTTGTTTCAGCCATTATGCAGATTACGAAAGCTGCGGTAAGGGAATCTAGCAACTTTATCGGTGCGAAAAGGTCATTGATCTCGTCTCTTACGATTCCGCAATCTTGTTTCTTTCTTCACAAGCAGGTCGCCGTGCATTTCTAGAAGAGTTGGAACGTATCACCCACTACCTAATCACATGCACCCAACCTAGCTCTTCGAAATCCTCGGTTTTATCCCAATTGCGGAATTTTTGAGACCGTAGATCGTCTGCAACTCGCCTATCGAACAAGACGACCTCGCAAATGGCTTGGCTTCCGATTGATTTCTTCTATATGTACCACGGACCAAGGCTGACCCCAACTAATCGCCCAAGCTAATGCAGCTCTAGCAAGAAGCACACCACTCCAGCGAACATGAATGGTGATAGGACCACCAAGGTGGGAGCTACCGTGCGGGGAACACGGTCAGTCCGCGATTGTAATGTGGGGGAAATTAAATCAGGCAAGCCGGCAACCAGGTCTAGAATTTGGTGATCCGACCGCCGCCATGGTTGGTGCACAAGTCATGGTTCATCTTCTGGCTCTTGGAAATTGGGCACATGGTAAGGTGCTGCGGCCATAGTTGTCTCGTAAATGTCGCTGCAATCTGCGATCTCTTCCTGTTAGCACAACCATCAAGCATTCCAAGTTCCTCTTTGAAAATCAAAATGGCATCACAAATCCACGGGGCCGTATCTCAAGGCAAGGCCCAAGGTCAACAGGTCACAACGCCTGACGGTAGAGAAGATGCATCCGTCCATACCAGAGAAGCGGACGAGTCATCCTCGTTGGGAGACCATGTTCATGATAAACGTGCGCAAGAGGCCCTTCCAACGAAGAAACAGAAACTCAAACAGCACTTTGCAAAATACAAGTGGTGGTATCTGGCCCTCACCATAATCATCCTTGCTATCTTGTTACCCCTTTTGTAAGTAATGAGGCAATGACGCACGCCGTTTTCTGACAGTAGGCCAGCTTCCTGGTTATTCTTCCCGCTATTGTTCAGCGCATTGTCGACAACCAAGGATTACCTGTAAACGGAGGGTCTTTTCTTACCCTGTCGCCAACGCAAATGATGGTATCTCTTTCAACGTCTTTGAACACACCACTGCCGGCCGATATCGATGCTACAACACTTTATCTCTACAACCACGGCACGGCCAGTTTCTCTCCTTTCGGGAGCTTGATCTTGCCGGCATCCCATGTGAATCACGACACAGAGATTTTGATAGTGAATCAGACTGTTACGGTCACCAACCAAACCGAACTGGAGTACTGGTTGAATCATGTCTTTGATGACCCCACGGTCGAGCTTTCTGTCCGCGGTGATGCAACAGTCCATCTTGGGGCGTTGCACTCAAATGCGCACATTGACAAGACCGTGACAGTCGCTTCTCTAGATAAACTCCGAGGGTTTGAAATAAAGAGCCTGTCGCTTGTATATCCTCCCGAAGAGGACGGCACCAACCTCAAGGGCACAGTCAACCTCCCTAATTGGGGTGCACTCACCCTAGGTCTCGGTAACCTCTCATTTAACCTCATGTCCGGGCAGGTCAGAATCGGTCTCATTACTATTTTTGATGTTGTGCTTCCACCAGGAAACAACACGCTCAACTTTTCGGGGCAGCTTTTCCTCCATGATCTTGTCCAGAATTTTGGCAAGGTCCTTGACGCGCAGGCCGAAGCGCTGAATAACGGCCAGATTCAGCTCGATGCAACAGGCAACACTACGATTGTCAACGGCGAGCGCATTCCTTATATTGAGAGTGTTCTCAATAACAAACGTCTTACATCGTACCTGTCGGTCATCAAGTTTGTGAGTGACTTGATCAACAGTGTTACTGGAGGTGGTGATTCTTCAATCGTTGAAATTTTGGAAGAAGTTGTGGGGAATAAGACACTCATAGAGCAGGCGTTATCTCACTTCAACAAAACCGGGATAGCAACTTCGACGAAAATCAAGAGAAAGACGCCCGTGCTCTTCAACGGGCGAAAGGCCGTTGACCTGCTAAAGATTGGACTTAAAATGGCAAGAAGGGTCTAGCGCCAGATTCAACTACTGACGGGATATGAGCATTGAGTAATGAATATATGATAAACACAATTATTCTGCAGAAAAACGTGATGGGTATTTTGATAAATCTAGTACAGTATATTGGGATGCCCCCAAGCTACTACGAATTACTGATCATCTCGGGATTGCTTGGGAGTAGTAAGAATTGAAAGCTCTATTTGTGATGGTACAACTTCAACCAGCCTACACTTGTATATTCCCAAGCCCCTGGAACACGAAACGACGGATGTCAACCCTCACACACTGTCGCCTTGGGATGCTAGTGGATCATGACATGGAGGCACGCTTTGCACATTACTCATACACCCAGCACAAAGCAATTAAAATCTATGGCTTCTCGCTGTCGTTGAGGCAATCCAGTCTGATTAACGTCTGAATAACGCTTTGACATTATCGGCAAAGTTATTCTAGCCAGCAAACGCATCTCGGATGTTTTTGCAGCTATTGACAATCTGTTTTCCAGTGCAGTGCTTTTAGTTACCTATCCCAACTGCTAATGGAAATTATAATGGCCACATATCTTCCTTCAAGGGACTTCTCTAATTTGCCCGTTCCATGTCCCGAGTGCTCCTACTCGCGCCACTATCACAATCAGTCAGCTAGCCCTGTCAATAAGTCGGCGCACACCTGCATCCGTAATATCGTATTTGGCTGTCTGACTGTCATTGTAGTTCATTCATTTTCACTCCGTTAAGACCATGTTCCAGAAGAGAGTGTAAGAGTCAGCCACTAAAAGAAGAAACGTTGATAATACAGCGTACTTTCAAGCCTGGGCTGGTGTTTATATGTCGAGTATCATGTTACGACGCAGATCCAGCGTCTTTTATGGCCGACTTCCAGAGGAAATGCCGTGTAGTGTGCAACAATTCACCGATTTTCCTAGCTCCTGGCTCGTTGTGCCAAACTGTGTAATTAACTATGCTCGAAGTCTTGCAAACCGCCGATACTTCCTAGGATATTCGTAAATCATACAATATGCCTCGACACAAAATCCCATAGAAGGCTTGGAAACGTAATTTCTAGCCTTGCCGCGATTCCAAGTGGTTACCGATCTCTCTCTTGAGCGATATTACCCTATCACAAGCGGGATTGGGAACAGACTCTCGCAGCGTACAACATCTACTTCCGAATCAAGCAAGCTATTTGCTTCTGTGTAAGAGAGAAAAAGGAAAAGAGAAAGGAAAGAAAGAAAAAAAGGAAAAAGAAGGAGGGGAGGGAAGGGTCTCCTTCATAACGGCGACAGATTGTTAATCCCTTAGTAAACATTGCCCTGGTGCATCGTGTCTAACTCAGCCCTCGGGGTCGGGTGTGCATGTAGTTCATTTCCATGGTAGCGTGTGTCATCATGGAAGTCACGAACTACTATCGTTGGTGATGAATACGACTTGACCTCTTGCCTTTGCTCCGGACTGTTATTCAGGACTAGTGGTGTCTCTGGCTTGCGATGACTACGCCGTGCTAACACGAATAGCGTGAAGAGGCATGCAAGTAGAGGTACGCCAAGACCTATACTAAGCCCTGCCCCGAGAGGGACGTTGAAAGTTGATGGACACGTTTCTGTGTGTACCGAACTGCCTGAGCTGGGCGTAGAGCCAGGAGACCCCGACAATGATGCGGGAGGATCCTGCGAGGTGGACGTTGCCGTAACAGGAGCAATTATTTGAGAGCTAGCTGTGGTCGTTCTATATTGGCTGACAAGGTCGAGTGTTTGGTTTGTCTCCAGTCGAGCGATTGCATAGTTTACAAGCGTAGCATTGTTCCACTGTATGCCTTTGCCTTCTAAGCAGCAATTTTCTCCCCTTGAATCAACTTGTTGACAACACCACCCATTGAATTCGTTGCAGAAGCGAAGGCCGGCTTGATTGTTGCTGACTGATGGCAATTAGCAAATTCCAATTTTTTCTGTTGGTTTCATTGTGGAATCTTCATCTTGAAACACAGCGAAGGAATCGTTCTCAACTTACGGTAGCTACAAATATTGGGGCAGCTGCTTCCCCATTGTTTGTCTGTACATGCACCTCGATACATAGCACCGACATCTAAACTCTGGCAAATGCCGTTACTATAACATGCATCGCGGGACACACCATCGTGATAGCAACAAGCTCCGCCTTGATCACTACACTGCTTGTAGTTTAAAACTTCCTGGCCGTTGGGCCAGTAGCATGCTTGGGAACAAGCGATATGGACGATGGACCCGGTGACAGCTAGTACAAGCTTAATTGCGATGATGCGCATTGTGAGGGAGTCGCGGGGTTTAAATGCGGTATCAAAGTTGAAAAGAGAAATTGAGAACGCAAAAAGTTTGGGTGAGGGGGCAGAGGCTCCTGAAAAGATCCAAGGCTGTGGCTGGCCACCACAGATCAGCAGGATGCAGCCTCAATTTCCCAAGAAGGCTGCATTGAACAAGCCATAGCGTTCAGCTTCAACCACGATTGATCGAACAGGCTCACCAGAGGGATGCGTTAAAAAAAGCCACGGCGTTGGGCTGCAGTCGCGATTGATCAAACCAGTTCATCTAATGCATATACCAACCGCAGCCCCCAATGTCTGAAACATGTATCATCTAAGAAGCCAATGGTAATCTCGGATTTTAATCAAGTGTGCAAGGCTGCGAAGAGGCCTGGAGGCTCGCCTCGCCCTGAGCAGACAAGGCCGACGGGGCTATAGACTGACTCAAAGCAGAGAAGAGCATGAGTATGCAGGTAAAACCCTTTCTGACCGATGAGGAAATTATATATTGAACTGGAGTGGTGCTCCTGTGCCATATTCACCAGGTAACACAACCTCAGCCAACGCAGTCCTCCTTGTCGGTATCGACGAATTGAACGTAAATTGTACGTATAACCAAACTAGACGTACGGATTAACGGTCGTTAAACCGAGTAGTCGTAAAATAAAAGCAAAAAGCCCAACCTGGATCGCGCTTGCGAGCTGAATCATCCGCGCCGCCCTCGGTTCTGCTCTCCTCCGCCTTAGCCGCCTCCGTACCGCCGTTTTGGCCTCCGGCCTCCATTGCCCCACATGGCAACCGTTTCGATACGGCCTCCGGCGCCGCCGGTCGTCATTTCGTTCACCCTCCCCGTCCAGCCCCTGATTGCCGACTGCACCCCACCCGACCTCCGCCCCATCCTGGGAACGCCAAGCGCTTTAAATAGCTCGTTAACCATGGACACGACTGTGGACACTTCCGTCGCGTTTAGGGAGGCGATGCTGACCTCCAACTTGATTTTTAAATGCTGCCCTGCGCGCTCCTTAGCTGGAGTGTCCGATCGTTTGTTCCCATTGCACTTTCACTTTCGCTTTCGCCCCAATGGCTGAGAACGTTAAGCTAGAGGCATCCTTGTTAAAAATGGTCTCCAGCCCTCTTTATGTCAAACTAGAAGCTGGATAAGGAGGTCAACCAGGCAGGCATGGAGTTACGTGATTCGCCATTTCTGGCTGGCGCAATTTTACGAGGAAAGCTTTGAGGTTTCGAGGAAGTAGAGGAATGGAATAACACACAAGTCAATCAATTATACGCGACCTACCAGCGAGGTCGCGATTCAGTAACCAATAGTTCGATTCTGACTGTCTGCTGCACCGGAAGTGTGCTGACCAAAGTCGCAGTTGCCGATCGGCGGTGCATCGGCGGCCATCTTCTTCTTCCTCGTCCATCTAAAGCCTGCCCCAACGGAACTGCAGCTCACCGGTGAGAAACTCAAGACCATCGATGGGCCTGGCCTTGTGCTCTTTGCAGCTTCCATTACCATGCTTCTCTTGGCACTCCAGTGGGGCGGTGTCGAGTTCGCCTGGTCATCCTCAGTCATCATCGGGTTGTTCGTTGGTTTCAGCGTAGTCTTGGTGCTTGCCGTGGGCTGGATCATCCACCGCGGGGATAGTGGTCTGATACCGCCCCGGATGTTCACCGCCAACCGCAACCCAGCTTTACTGTGTGCAGCCGCGTTCTTCGTCAACGGGCCTTTTCAGACCATCATTTACTGGCTGCCAGTCTGGTTCCAGGGTGTTTTGCAAAACTCACCGACGGCCAGTGGTGTCAATTTCTTCCCAACTGTGATTGCGGACGTGCTCGCAGCCTTTATCGGTTCAGCCCTGGTATCGCAGCTGGGCTGGTGGAACCCGTTCGTGATTTTAGGCTCAATCACCGTCAGTATCGGCGGCAGCCTGCTGACGACCATTTACCCTGATGTCCCTGGGGATCACTGGATTGGCTACCAGATTCAGGGTGGCGTTGGGTACTCTCTTTCCTCGAACCTGGTACGTGACGCAAGGAAACTCCTAGCTGTGAACCAATTGCTGACTCTAGCTCCTTTCACAAGTCCCATCTTGCCATGCAAACTTCGCTACCTCAGGATCTTGTTCCGCTAGGAGCTTCAACGTTGCTCTCCGTCATTTCAACCAGCTGTGCCATATTCATGGCCATCGGGCAGGCAGTATTCCAACAGCGACTGCGCAGCAATCTCGATCCTCTGATATCGCAAGATAGCGTGACGACATTATTGACTCGGGTGTAACGCATCTGGACACTCTGGTGGACCCTTCTATTTTGCGAGATGTAGTTGACAAGTACAGCTTGTCAGTCACCCAAGTCTTTGTAAGTGACCACTACCCCTCAGACATGTTTCTACTCATATACTGGTACCTCTTGTTGCTAATTTTATGATACTAGTATATTCCTGCTGTGGCTCCAGTTATCTCATTTTTCCTCGTCCTGGGCTGTAAGTGGATTTCCACCAAAAGCAAGCAGGCCCCAGAAGCTACGGAGAAAGTAGACACCGCAAAGGCTGATGTATGACGGGGAGTCGGGATCGAGCATGGCGTACCATGTGGTCGAGAGCAGCTATCGCTGTGGGGAACGGCATCACAAATTTGAACCTTCTATTTAATCATTTGAGTTTTATAGCTGTTCTAGTAATTAATAGACACCGCCTTTGGGTGCATATTTGAGCTTCATTGGGGGAATGATAGCGTGAGAACCTGCAACCCCGAGCAAGCCCCCACCTGACTTCGAAGACGAACTCAAATACCAGATCATGACAAGCTCGCAATACTTCACAGTTAATTACAACACGTCTTTTTCTTAATAGGAATTTGATTGGGTGCCATAGCCTGCGCAGCACCGACATCTTCCACCCAAGTCAAGCTATACTTTATCGGCCTGGAAGATGTAGATCTAATAGTATTTCCTACGAGTGCTGACTCGATCTCTGGGCCGGGAAATATGCCCATCTACTTTTTCTCTCCAGCCGCCGCTCGTGCGGCAATGTCCTTTTCGTATTGATCAAACGTCTCGACCCCTTTAGGCACCCCATTCCACTGTAAGCCCTGTTCGTCCATGAGGCGCGCGCGAATTTCCATGCTGCGCTTCCAGGACGGGAGACCGACCATGCCCTCGTGCCACGCGCGGACGCGGGGCGCGCCATCCCAGACCTCGTCCCAACTCTGGTTTAGTACCTCGGCCAGGCGAAAGTTCCACGGCACAAAGGCCATATCGGCATAGGTCATCTTGTCGCCGACGAGCCATTGCTTGTCCGCATCCTTGGCGGCGAGGACGCCCTCGAGCACACTGATGACGCGCTTGATCTCGTTGGCGTACCTGCCGATGGCGGATTGAATCTTCTCGGCGTGTAGGTGCTGGAACCAGCCGCACTGGCCGTAATAGGGACCCTGGTCGCTCATTTGGAAGTGAAGCCACTGGGACTCGAGGTGGCGTTCCTTGTGCGCGTCGTGAGACAGCTGCCTCTTTGTATCGTAGGTCTTGATGAGGTACTGGTAGATCGCGCCAGACTCCCAGAGGGTCAGGTCTGTGTTAGGGTCCTCAATGGCGGGAACGCGGCCATTAGGGTTGATGTCGGTGAAGGGCTTCTTCTTCACATTCTTGAAGCTGAACGACTTGATCTCATAGTTGAGACCAAGTTCCTCCAAAAGGAAGATAACCTGCCACAAGACAAGAGCTGTCAGTAAAGCCGGTTGAGCGCGCAATTGTTCGACTGCGAAAACACCAGATCCCCGGGGATGGTGCTCACCTTCCACGAGTTGGGGCCGGGCGCTGCGACAATGTTACTGGGCTGAGCCTACAAGCCGACAGAGGGGGACGGTTGTGCTTACGAGTCAGCCAAACGCGGATAGGCTCGGGTGGGTTGGTGGCCATAGTGAGATGATCGGAGATATTGCAACGTTCTGCTGCTGATGAATCTTCTTGGCTTTGGATAGAAAACATCGGGTCAGGGCAGGGCTGCTGAAGCGAGTGGATGGAGAGTGCACCGGACTTGTAGCTTATACGTCCCTAGCTCCGGAAATAATATGTCTTACCCATGGAAGTGAGCGGCCAACAGACAAGGCCGTCCCTCTGTGTGCTGCCGCTGAGATGGGGTGAGGCAAGGGAGGGCCTGGCGGGTGCCTTCCCGCGCCGCACTAACCGCCGTTGAGCCGAAATACCGTCGCAAGGGTGTGTGCAGTGTGCAGATCACCCGTATAGGATCTACATGAAAGAGGGGGCAGACTAATGAGCTCACTCAGTAAGCAGGGTTGGCAGTTGGCTTACGCCTGGGACATTATATTGGGGTCTGATACGCCCACCAGCCTGTCGATTGGTCACAAGTGGCGGCCCGTCGGCCTGTTTCGCAGGATGATCCCTCACTTGTATATTCCATATATCAATGTACATGCCTGGCATCCGGTTTCACACTCCCAGACAAGGACTGCCATTTCGAACAACTCATGCAGTATGCATAGTCCTTTTTCGCCAGGCGAGCTGATTACTGCACTGCGCATGTTTGTGGACTTGACTGACTTGTATGGTCAAGTATACGTCCTGAAAGACGTCTGTACACGCACGCAGTAGGGATCTGGACAGGTTATCGAATCACTTTTTTGGCAGCACTGAAGGGGCCTAACTAGTAGCTAGTCCGTGGTCCCAGTACGGTAGCTTCAATACATTGGTGGCAAAGTGTTGCACTGAGACGGAGAGGTTTCTGTGTTTTAGTTGTTGCATATCATGTCGAGTAAGTGATGTCATGCCAGTAGTGAAACTCTAGTCCTCTATTTATAATCGAACACGTAAGGGTACGAGGCACAGCAGTGCTAGATACAATACAACGAACAAACAGGTATAGACATCTTAGCAGTTAACTGGTCGAGTCCTCCTTAAGGCTTCCTTCCAATGACGACGAATCTCTCTGATGCCCCGTAAGCCCCATTCTGCGTTTCTTTTATAGCGGCAGGGAGGAGACGTTTCAGTTCCCCTGATAGTAGGCTGTTCGTGGTCTTGCGTGCAATAAGCTCGTGAATCATCAGACCTACCTCGTGGAACTGGAAGGCAACGTGCGGAGGGGCGTCCCTGGTGTCTCTCTCTATGTCCACAAATCCAGCGTTCGACAAGAGATCGTCAAGCTTTTTCGCCCACGTCGGCTTAAAGCGATGATCCTGGACCAGCAGCAACTTGAATAAATCCTCAAGGTTGTTCGTTTTTGTGTCGGGTCGGGCCTTGTCGAAGCGCAACGTCTCCATATCAGCCTCTTCCCATTGTATATAGCCACCGGGCTCTATTAGGGACGACGTTAGTGCAAGTTCCACGCCGTTTGCAGGCAGTGCATCGGCATGATGGCTACGACGAGATTTCCAATTTACTAAGCATCTGGAAAACCTTTTCAATCACACCTGGAATTTCATCATTCATCAAGACGAACGCGAAGAAGCGTAGGTAAACGACGTCGAAAGCCCCGACGAGCCTGTCTGGGACATTCTTCTTAACGTCCCAAAGCTGCAGCTTTACGTTGGGAGGCAAAACCTCGGGCGGCGGCACGGCGGCAAGCGAGATGTCGAAGCCATCAAGCTCAGTCTGCTCGGGTAGTTGATCTCGGGCGTCCAAGAGCCAAATGCTGTCCAATCAATCATAAGCAAAACAGCTAGGGAATCACGGACAGGGGGTAGCACGAGCATCCTGCTATCTGGATACACACCTTGTGCCCGTCCCTACGTCGGCCACTCTGCCGATTTGGCCGCCATTGGTGATTTTAGGGTGAATCACGTAGCCAAAGGTCTTGGTCCAAAAAATGGTGCAACAAGTTGATACTGCGCTCATGTCAGGATTGTCTCTGGGCCAGGAATCGTCGCGGGTGACTTGGGTCCTTTGACCTCTCGGGACGCACCGGTTGCTGTCGAGAAAGTCTCGCCTGAAGACGTAATCATCCTCAGTGGAAGCCATGATTTTGCGTGCTAGTGAAACCACGAGGCTTGAAGATTACCTAGGCATTCGGCCAAGATGGTGTATATGCCTGGTCAAGTCGCAGTCGAAGGATTCCGGGAGAAATGAAACTGGCCGACGGGGAAAGGGAGGCGTCGTTGGTCCACTGATTTCCGCGTTGCGTGTTGGTTGTGCGCGTGCATGCAGCAGCACACGGAGGCGGGTGTGTTGCATCCTCGTGCGACCTTTTGGGTAGGGCAGTGGTAGACAGTACTTGACAAGGGTCGTACTACTCCGTCCATTCTTGTCTGCGCTCGCCGTATTCCTAAGGTACTGGGCGCAGAGACACACTCAGCATCCACTCCATGCCGAAGATGCTTGGCTCTGGTTCTCTTGGGTATGTTCAACTCTGCCCCTTGGGAGCAACAGTGGTAGAGCTTTCTACCAGGGGTTTGCCTGCGTGGTTGCCACGGCTTCGCTGACTTCGGGTCCTTCTACGTCAACAGATATCCGCCCTGGAGTTGAGTGTTGTTGTGTGGGTGTTCGCTCGGTCTGGTGTCAATTACTACACCGTTCCAGTGCTACAGGGGACGCAAGATTTGCTTCGAGTACGTTTGACACTTATTCCTGGCATACGGTAACATTGAGATAATGACACGGCTGTGATGGCGTAAATGATATGGCTTGGCGGCCTCGTCGTGCAGTTCCCTCTCACGACGGTCAAGATCGCGCTGCTTCTCTTCTGCAAACGGGTCTTCCAAACGCCAGTCTTCAAGAAATGCGCCTGGACAGCGATCGGAGTTGTTTCCATCTGGGGCGTACTGTTCTTCCTTGTGAGTACCTTTCGACCATCTGGGAGTTGACCCCCTGGGTGGAAACTCAGATCCTTCCCTGACTGTGCCGTTGCAGCTCGTATTAGTGCAGATCGAAGCGATATCGTTATCAGATATGTTCAAGTCCAAACTACGATTCGACTCCACGGCCATGGGCATCGCGCAAGTCGGCACTAGTATTGCTCTCGATTTTGTGGTACTCTGTTTCCCGCTGCCTGTTATATCGAGGTTGCAGATGGGCCGAAACCGCAAGTGGGCAGTTGCTTTGATATTCTGGCTCGGGATCTTGTATGACGACCTTTCCACCGTTGAACCAGAAAGACTCACCAATGATCCTCAGCTGTGTCCTTGCCGCTATAGTGCGACTGGTTCTCCTTGAGAAGTCACTGGGCAAGGTTGATGTAGACTTCAAGCTGGTCTGTAAGTTGCCCCCCCTCTCCACAATGTGTTCCCCAGCAAATGATTATGAACAAGGCTGACCTTCCCAAAGACTTGCAAGACGAGATCTTCATCTTCAAGGTTATCGAGCCAAATGCCTCCATTATCGCAGCTTTAAGTCTCACCAACCCGAGTTCAATATTTATGCATCTCATTAAGCAGTCTTATATTCATGAAACGAACAGACAAAGTTTTGATATAGAAAAGTAGGTTGTCTTTCATTTACATGTCGGCTTGGATGCATCTTTAAAGGATCCGAAACGAAAGGCTTTGAATAGAGTGAAGGGTTATATTTCTCGTTGGCATTGATTTTAACGTCTTGTGGTTGAAGTCAGCCTTTCGCAGAATCAGCCGATGCAGGCCCTCAGACTCTTGTTCAGAGCAAAAATATCTTCCGGTTGGACTGACACTGGTAAGTCTGGGATTTCAACTACACAGGTACGCCGTACTGAAAAGCACTATGAATATTAAACTCATTGTCACCAAGGTTCGAGTCCATGATCATGCGTTTCCAGGAGTTTGTTATGGCGATACTATGATATCCTATGTCTTCGTCAAGGCTTTCAATAGGCATCATGTAACAGGTCAGAGGACAAAGCTGTCTACGCGACTACTATGACTCGGGTGAACCAAAGCCAAATCCGTCGTGTGCTCCGTTAGACAAGCGAAATCGTCAGATAGATGCATTGGTCATGTGTTTTGGCGGCCGCTCTTCGGTACGAAGATGAACGAGGCTTGGGCGAGGCTTGCTTGACAGACGCCAACTACAGAACCAAACTCGTTCGGGAGCACGCCCGCCACTTGCCCTGAACGCCACGTGAGGCTTCCAGCCAATAGCTGGAAGAGCAGTTTTTATCTTGGGCAAGGGGTGGGCGAAGGCTGGAGCTATATAGCAGTCCGGCTGGCTTGGCACGAGCTACCGCCGCTGAATCATCTCTACGGAGGGTCTGCAGCTGAATTGGCCTGCAATATTATGGACTGAACTGTAACGTGTCGCTTAGATCTTGACCAAGCATTCTAGAACGTTAGCACGCCCAATTAGATATGTGTTATGGCGGTAGTGGAGAAGCTGAACCGATCGACTCCACCTAGGGGCCCATCCCGACCAGTTGGCTCGGGTCCGGCTCGGCAGACACCGAAGGGTGACGAAGGCGTTTGATTCGTTGGCAATTGGCAGGTTCCTGCAGGGGACCTCGGCAACACCTGCTAGGGATGCTCTAACGTTCTTGGGGGCGGCTTCCCCTTGAGGAATTTACTTACGAGGTGGCTTTTTGATACGAGAAGAATAACGAACAGTCAGTTCTGGCATATTCTTGCCTTTACCTCAACTATGGTCAAGGACTAGAGCACAGCCATATCCGCAGACGTTTTGCTTGCCTTCCACTCGACCTCCTCTGGAACCGCTCAAGATGCCTGCCTGTTCTGTTATCAAGCGGCTACGATCATCGTCGGATGTCGCCATAGCGTGTCACGTTGTGGCTAACCGCCACTAGTCGAAGGTGGTCTAGTTTAGCCCCTAACTCTTGAGCTTACTTCCGGGCCGCAAAACGTGACGAGCACCCTGTGGTTGAACTTCGCTTTGGGGGAACGGCTTCTTGATCTTCTCCTTGTAGAAGTAGCTGTTAATCGACGGTGTGCTGTGTAACACGAAAAAACAGCACGGGTATCCCACGATAGAGCCAATGAGCTCTTAGCGGGGGCCGATAATGGGACATTGACATGGACATTGAAGAAATCGAAACTGCAACCACCCAGTGATTCTCTGATTACTGCTCGTCTGGTCTTCGTCTACAAGACCCGTTCATACAAGAAAGGCCAGAATCCATGTGTGCATCGAAATTCTGACGGCTCATGTTAACAAGGGACTCCTTGTCTCACCTTGCAACATCACAGGCGGATTTATTAAATCTAGATCCGTGCTCCACTGGCCACGCGATTTAGACTCCGGAGCTAAACTCACAGAAAATCGGTTGAATAGTGAATAAACCGAGTCATATGCCGATATGTTCGACAGCTGGTAAGGGACGAGATCCCGGCTATCGGAGGTGCTGGACCCAGGGGATAACATCCACAAGATTATCTTGAAGCCTCGACTGGGCTAGATGTCGAGTGGTCCAGCAAGAGTCGAGGCCGTTCGTTGCGATCACAATATATAGGGCCTGTGTATGTTGCTTGCCAATGGCAGACCCATAGATTTGACGTCTTTGATTTCATATTTCCCTTTCATTCCTTTCTGGTGCCTGGGGTATTCGGACTGTTGCTCTAACAGTCGAAGCCCAACAATGGCTCAGAAGATGTTCACCTACCAGATTTTACTGCTCCTTTGCTTTTCAGCATGGTGCAGTGCATTGGAAGGTTCGTTCACTCTTTCCATTTCTCCTTCTCGACGGGACACATGCCGTCGCCGTCCTCAGACCACTAGCACTTTCCTTGAACCCGAGCCAACTCATATCCACTCTTTTGATGCGTTTTCCTCTTCTGCTTCCGTCATTTCTTCCCAGTTGGAGGAGGCCACTTCAGCCTCTACTACTGTTTCTGGCGTTGTGCAATCAGCACCATCCAATGTAAATCCAGTGGTTTGGGACTATCAATCGGCAACTTTCAGCTCGTTGGAATCCAGCTATTCCCCTGACGTACCTCTGGCTGCGTCATCAAGCTCAACATCGGATCTCTCTCAATCGACGTCACTTTCGTTGGACTCTTCTACAACATCGTATTGGGCTATCTCCGATTCGATCTCGAGTACCAGTAATTGGGATATTAGTACTTCAAGTTCTGCGTCCGCCGCAACAGAGCCCGGACACAGTACGTCATCGTCCGAATCTATCTCTATCACCAACTCGCAAACCAGTCTATCATCGTCTGGGGATCATACGCCCAGTTCCACTTCACAGCTGATCAGTTCATCGGTTGAAGACGTATTGTCCAGTACCAGTTCACAGTATAGCTACGCATCAGCTACTTCAACGACGGTGGACACCTTGATAGCAGCCAGTTATTCGCAGCTAGTCACTACCACATCCTCTGCTACACTACCGGTGCTGACGGCCTCTTCCGTGTCATTACCTTCGTCATCAAGCACTGCATCAAGTCTTTTGATACCTGCGGCTAACAATGATCCAGCCATCACTGTTTCCACGGATGGAACGAAGGACTACACATCGATTGGTGACGCCATCACTTATGCTCAGTCACGCGGGTACTCTACGGTCAACGTCCTTGCCGGCACCTACGTCGAGAATATTACGGTCTCAAACACAGCGGCAGTTACGATCGTCGGTGAAACATCCGATTCAGCCGGCTTTTCCGGCAACTTGGTCACCGTATCTAATGGCGGAAATACCGCAACAACGCTGAATTACGCCGTCGCTGCAAAAGGCATTACATGGAAGAACGTCAACTTTCTCAACACGAACGCCTCATCAGCAGCTGGAGCCGTTTACCTTCGTGGGTCTAAAAACGCTTTTTACTCCTGCAAGTTTATCGCCTCAGGACAAGTCGCAATCAACGGAGCTTATGCATCGGCTATCATTGCCAATTCCTACATTGAAGCCACGGACAAAGTTGTCTACTCATATCCGTCTTTGTACATATATGGCTCGACGATCACCGCCACTAGCTCCAGCGCAAACTTGGTGTACAACAAAGGAGGTACCTATACTTCTGGCACCACCAGCACCCTGTACAATTCGACAATTGTGTTTGATAGCTGCAGCGTGGTTCAAAAGGCCGGGGTCACAAACAGCAATGTCTTCTTGGCTGCGGCAAATGCTGCTGGATCAGTTGTGCTCTACCGTGACTCCGCATTGGCTGGCTTCATTGCCGCCTCTGGAGCACATGTGGACGCGACGACGCAAGACACCAGAAACAAATATATAGAGTTCGGGACGACTGGTACAGGCAGCTACCTGAACAAGGCCTCCGTCCGATCGCAGTATGTTTCGTGGGTCACGGATGTCACTCAACTCAGCGTATACGACATCTCCAACTTCTTCGCCACCGCGTATCCCTCCGTCGCTGTGACTGGCGTGGATTGGATCGATTCTACTATCCTAAGTGCCATTCGCGCGAGCAATGCACTGGATGCTGCCTCCTCGACCTCTTCGACAGCTACATATAGCACGACCTCAACTGTCTCATCAACGACAATGAGCTCAACAACCTCGTCAGTGCTCAGCTTCTCAACTTCCTGGTCTTCGACAGAGACCGAGTCACTATTACCTGCGTCTTCAAGTGCGTCTTCAGCAACGTATTCCTCAGGCTCTGCGCCCTTGGGAAGTATGTCTTCAAGTGTATCTTCAACAACGGAGTCCTCGGTTTCTATATCCTCGCCCTCTGTGTCTTCGACTTCGGCGTCGTCCACAGTCCAGATTTCAACAGTAACAAGCTCTACTTCCGCATCGGTCTCGGCTTCTTCGACGTGTCTCCCAGTCTCGATGCCAAGTACTGCGTTGATAGTAGGGCCTTCTGGTTCATCTTGCGCGGGGTATACAACTATCGCAGCAGCGATTGCTGCACTCCCTGCCGACTCTTCGACACAGTACATTTACATTCTTGCCGGCACATACACGGAGCAGGTCACACTCTCTCGGACGGGAACAACTATCATTCGCGGTGAAACCTCAAACTCTTGGTCATCATCTTCCAACATGGTTACGATCCAGAATAAGGCTGGGGTTTCCTCCAGTGCTGGTGGATCCTCTGGCACTGCAGTGTTCTCAGCTAGCAAATACGAGGCCAAACTGGTGTCCTTCTATAATGTCAACTTCGAAAATACTTATACCCCAACGACGAACTATGTCGCACTTGGTGTATACGCAAAGGGAAAACAGGTTGCGTTCTATGGTTGCAACATCAAGTCGTCGCAAGGGACACTGTACTTTGACTATGGTGCTTTTTTCTTTTCTGGTGGACGAATCCAAGGAACAACAGACTTCATCTGGGGCCAGGGCGCGGCATATATCTACAATTCGGTTATCGTCTCCTCTGGCACATCCACAGGCCAGACCATTGCGGCACACAAGTACCAGGGATCATATGGCCGCTCACAATTTGTATTCGACACCTGCGCTATGGTACCAGCGGATAATTTGGTGCCTACAGGAAGTACATATCTTGGCCGAGACTACAGTACCAATTCTTCTGTTGCCGTCGTCAACTCTTACCTGGATTCTCATATCGCCGCAGCTCGTTGGAAGATATCTGCAGCCTCGACCTTTGTGGGCACTTTTGTTGAATCAAACAACACTGGGCCAGCCTCAAGCGTCGCCCGTGTCCGAGCCGTCGCAGATGGCTCTGTGTATACTGTAGCCAATGTCCTTGGAGATGATAGTTGGCTGGACACCTCCGCCATCGCTCCCTTCTCTGGATGGCCTGATTCGATCTATACCCAGGCATCGACAACATCATCGACGGTGGCTCCTGCCACTGTGACAGGCTCTGCTTCTTCCACGGCTTCCGTGTCTACTTCTTCCGTGGCGTCCACCTTGACTGTTGCACCAACACCTACAGTTGGCCAATACGGGAGTGTTGCTTCTGCCATCGCAGCGCTCCCAAGCGACGGCCTGGCGTACACGATCTACATCTTGGCGGGTACGTATGAGGAGCAGTTCAACGTTACCCGCCGTGGGAAAGTTACACTTCGTGGTGAAACTACTTGGGCTAACGACTTCACACGGAACACGGTTTTGATCCAGTTCAGCGATGGTGTATCCACGAGCGCTAACGCTAATGAGCAAACTCCTATCATCAACTGGAAGAACACCAACGCAGATGGTCTTGCGTTGTACAATATCAACTTCACTAACACATATCCCCAAACGCCGAGCACGGCTGCTCTTGCTGCCGACTTCTACGGCACTAATATGGCAGCCTATGGATGTGCTTTCAAGGGTTTCCAGGACTCGCTCCTCGTGAACCAGGGCGTCCAGGTCTTCAGCAACTCGTACGTGGAGGGCAGCGTCGATTTTATTTGGGGCTACAGCAAAGCGTACTTCCATCAATGCTACATTGCGTCGAACACAGCAAATGCGTACATTACGGCACAAAACCGTCCAAGTGCTAGCTGGGCTGGTGGTTTCGTATTCGATCGCTCAGTCATCACTTATACTCCCAGCTATGGCACTACGTACAGCTCAACCTATCTGGGCCGTCCTTGGTCTCAGTACGCAATCGTTGTTTACATGAATTCGTTCCTGGATCAGCATATTGCAGCTGCGGGCTGGAGTACCTGGGCGACGAGTGATCCTCGTACTACGGTATTTCTCCCTGCCATTTCCCTACCCCTTATATACTCTCTTCTTGCTCGAATCTCAACCCGTTGGCATTGTGAAACTGATCGATTGTAGAACGTGCTGTTTGGCGAATTCAACAATACTGGTGCTGGGAACTGGACGAGCTCCCGGGCAAGCTTTGCAACCCAGCTGACGGAGTCTCAAGCTTCGTCTTATTCGTTGACTAGCTTCATTGGGAGTACCAGCTGGCTAGACATGGCAGCCTTTAATTACGCACCAAGCTACAGTCTCAGCTCTGGCGCAAGTGCTACTACCAGCCCGTCGAACCAGACCACACCAACAGTCACTTGGACTCACCCCACCTCTGGTACTTCGCCTCCAGCGGGCGCAGTTCTCGTCTCTGTAAATGGAATTATCCCTGGTTCATACACCAGTCTGACTGATGCGTTGGCGAGCCTCCCCGCCGATACGACAACCCAAGTCATCTTCATGTATCCAGGAACTTACAATGAACAGCCACCGGCCGTCAACCGCGCTGGCCCTGTTATCATTATGGGCTATACGAGCGATGCTCCTGGGAGAGCCTACAAGACCAACCAAGTGACCATTACGCAAGCTCGTGGGCTATCTGTCAGCCCTGTTCCTGTCGGCCACAGCAACGCTGAGACCGCAACCTTCTCAACAGCAAGTTCCAAGATTTCCATGTATAACATCAACCTTGTCAATTCAGACAATTCGGATGGCTCAAAAGCCAGCTACGTTACTCTCGCTGGCAGCATCTACGGCAACAAAATTGGTTTCTACGGCTGCTCATTCGTTGGTTGGCAAGACACGCTACTGACTGGTGCCACAAATGGATATCAGTACTATGAGTCTTGCTACATCGAGGGCGCTATCGATTTCATCTGGGGTTACTCCAAGGCGTACTTCAAAGGTTGCACCATTGGCGCCAAAAAGGCCAAGTCTGCGGTGACTGCTCACAGTCGGTCCAGCTTGTCAGCAATTGGTGGTTATATCTTTGACCAATGCCTTTTCACTGCTGCAGAGGGATTCACCACTGATTTGACTGGAACGGTCTATCTTGGGCGTCCGTACTCAAAGTATGCCCTAGTTGTCGTGAAAAACAGCTACCTTGATAACACAATTCAACCAGCCGGCTGGAAAGTGTGGTCTTCCACGGATCCGCGAACTGATTACATTACATTCGCCGAATACAATAACGCAGGCCCTGGCAACTGGGAGAACAATGTGGCTGCGCGACAAGCCTTCGGAAATAGCACACTTCTCACAAGTGATACGTACTCTTTGGCCACCGTCATGGACAGCACCGACTGGATTGATATGACCTATTGGGACAGCATCGTAACGCCCACCCCCTCAGTCACGAACACCACATCGCCTGTCACGCCTGTAGCAAACACAACGACGCCTTACGACGGAACCAACCCTCCTGCTGGAGCGTTCATTGTATCGAAGACTGCTATCCAGGGGATAACAACGTATGATACTATTCAGTCGGCGCTGGACGCACTCCCAACTTCCAGCTCTGCCAAGGCTACCATCTTCATATACCCTGGCGTTTACGAGGAGCAGCTGATTGTGAAGAAATCCGGAACTACTACCCTGCTGGGCTATAGCGCGTCACCCGGTGACTACTCACAGAACCAAGTGACCATCACGTACAACAAGGGAATTGACACCCAGGCGGATGCGTCTAATTCTGATTCTGCCACCGTTTACGCCACCGGTAACTTCTTGCAAGCCGTCAACATCAACTTTGCCAATACCTTCGGCAATACACAGAAGTGAGTTCATTTCCGTACTTCCGATATCTTTCCTCTAACAACTTTCAGTTATGCCTCCCTCGGATTTGGCGTGAAGAGCAGCAAGTACGCTTCGCTCTACGGTTGCCAAGTATTTGGTGGCCAAGATGCATTGCTCATCAATGGCTACTTCTTTGCGTCGAATTCGTACATCGAAGGCAATATTGATATGATTTGGGGCTCTGGAGCTGGCTACTTCCTCAACTCCACCATTGCACCAAACAAAGACGGCATCGCACTCACTGCAAATAAGCGAACCAACAGCACAACTGCTGCTGGATTCGTCTTTGATCAATGTACCGTGAAACCAGCTGCTTCTGCGTCGTACTCGGCCATTTCGCTCGGCCGTCCCTGGAATCAATATGCCCGAGTTGCGTACATCAACAGCTACCTGGACTCTTGCATTGAGGCTACAGGTTGGGACTACTGGACAAAGACGGATCCTCGCACCTCTGGTGTGTTGTTTGGTGAAGCTGGTAATTACGGCCCTGGTGCATCCACTGCAAGCCGCGCCTCCTTCGCGACGCAGCTGGACGCTTCCACTGCTGCCCAGTTCCAGCTCTCCAGCTTCTTCACGTCAACCTCTTGGATAAACACAACGTATGTATGGGCAACACCCTTCGCTGCATCAAGCGTTCCATCGCCCATTTCAAGCTCAGCTTCCATCTCTTCGATCTCCTCGACCTCAGCCTCCACATCAACGGTGTTCACTACTTTCTACACTACAAGCGTATCAACCTTGAAGCAGACGGCTTATACGACTGTGACCGCAGCCGACAAGACTGTCAGTAACAAAGTCACTAATACTTTGGATGTCGGGACAACAATCACTCCAGACCCTGTTAGCAAGACTGTATTAATTACGATCACGACGTCAATCCAGAACACGGCCACAGAGCCTGACACTGTCGAGACGGTCAAGTCTACTGTCATTGTGGATGTTGGAACCACTGTTACACCTAATCCCACGACCAAGACAGATACGTCAGTGATCACAGTCACTTCTACTGATATTGCAACAACGACAGCAAAAGCTGTGACAGTGAAAAGTACGTTGACAGAGACTGCGTACGCAACCAGCACCCCGAAGGCGTCGACTACAACCCAGGTTGTAGGAAGCACAGTCACTAGCACCAAGACTTCTACTCAACAGGCAGTGACCACGATCCTCACGATAACAGTCACGTCTGGATCTGAAGACGCGACAACTACCAGCGCGAAGGCAACGACGACATGGGTAACTTCTGTGACGACAACTACGAAGACGGTCAAGAGTACCACAACACTCTCGTGTACGCCCACAAGCTCAATCAAACGTAGAGGCAGAGAAGAAGCCTTCTTGCAAGCACGAGATGCAATTGTAAAGACGGTTACGGTCACTGTTCCGTCTCTGTACACAACGACAGTGGCAACTGCAACTAGCACCGTTTCCGGTACCACCGTAACCACAGATATCGTCACCACGCGTACAGTCGGCAAGACTTCCACACTCAAGCCAGTAACAAATACGGAAACATCGTCTGTCACCGTGTTCAAGAGTTCGACTACCACGGTGCCGGGATCCACGCTCACCACGACGTCCCTGGCGACAAAGACTACTGGCAAGACCTCGGTACTGAAGGCGAGCACCGTGGTCGTGACGGGCGTGACAACGACCACACAAATCGTGAAGTCAACAATCACTCTTCCCGCCCAGCCGATCACTAGCCTAGCTACGAGCGTCCGCACCATCACAACGGTCCTGCCTGCCAGCACTCATACAGTGACAAGCACGAAGAATGTGTCTGAGACCCAGATAGTTACGCTTGAAGCCTCGACCGTGACCAAGACCTCCACGGCCAAGACAACTTTGCACCCGAGCACGACAATTACCCAGCGGGCGACAGTGACCAAGACGACAACCGTCAAGTCCACAACGTATACGACCAGTGTGGCCACGAGCATCAAGAAGAACTCGCCAACATGCGCCGCTTAGTTGGATAGAGGTCCGATACCTACACAAGTTTCCGAGACGCAGTAATAACCGTTGGCTGAGTCTAAGTTTTACTCTAAAAGGAGCTTTAGACTGGCCCCCTTATTATTCTAGTATTGTTATTTGTAATGAATATATTCTTTAGCTCGTCTCAACCCGCGAACCTGGCTGAACGTGAAATATTCTGTTGGAGAGATCTTTAAGTTTAGGAAATACACTTATGTGCATGCCCGACAAGCACTTGTTCGGAGGAGGAGAGAATGGCTGGCCTTAGAACCTTCAAGCGCGGTGGAAAGTGGTGGAGGGTGGCTGGGCTGTGCCGCGACGCCACAGGATCGAGGATCCGGCGTATCGTATTCGCAAGGCCAAGATCCTTTTCCTCTTTTCGCTAAGACTGTGCACTTGGGGCTGGGACTGGGTCAAATGATAAGCGTGCTGCACTTGATGAAGAGGAACTGTGACCATCCGCTAGCCTTGTAAGTAGAACAATTAGACAGGTGAACCAAAGCTGCAGATATGCTTCTTCATGCCAGCTTGCAGTGCCAAGCTGTCATCGACGTATCTTTATGCCCGTTACTTACTACAAGAATGCATTCGAAATCTCATCTTGAGCAAGCAAACGGCGATGACTGCCTACCGAAATACCAAGGTCAAGGCGCGCTAATGAACCTTCGCACTCTATTTCCTTGCGGGAAGCGTTGGGTATAAGTAGCGAG
The DNA here is from genome assembly GCF_022829205.1 of Neoarthrinium moseri. Lineage (NCBI taxonomy): Eukaryota > Fungi > Ascomycota > Sordariomycetes > Amphisphaeriales > Apiosporaceae > Neoarthrinium > Neoarthrinium moseri. Next base: position 42,165 of record NW_026055201.1, on the reverse strand, counting down.
AAGAAGGATTCAACCACATCAGACATCTCTGGCTATTCTTAAATTCGTATACACGTATAACTAAGTATCCAACGTAGCTGATAACTATTGTCACTGAAATTCAGCGCGATGAAGATGACTTGCACGGACCTCTGTCAAGTTGTCGCTTAATATACGTGGTGGACCTGCGTCACATTGTTTGATTGGAAAGGTGTGCTTGTCGTTTGATGGGTAACCGGGGGGTTCTGGGCGTCAAATAAGGTTCGCGCTTCTATTGGCACGTCTTGCGGCCTTCGTGTAGCAGCCGCACTAGGGCTGCCCCGTAGTATTCACGATAGTGATAGTTACAAAAGCACCGGAGTTCAATGTGCACTCAGGCATGCGCGGATTGTAACATCCATCCTTCCGAGTGTTCTAGAATCATGGGCGTACGTGCACGAACGGTGACGGGCCGCTATGGAGTACGCTTGCTATACCCGCAGTACGCGAATGGCGCAGGGTTCATCCTGTTTCCCGCTCGGAACCAGCTCCGTGGGGATTGTCGCAATCAGACGAGGGGCCTTGGCGGCGCTGTGGCCAAGAGCAACAAAGCTGAAGTGCCGAGTAGGCAAATCAAAGCGACGATCATGGGACCCTCACACAGGGTACTTTAGGAATATTGCCAACAGCCAGTCCTGCCGTGCTAAGCGGCGACCCGCTCGCAAGCACACTCGTTCGGATCGAGAATGGGGCCAGGTGCATACATGAGGGCCCCAGAGATATAGTTGTTAGGTTTCACTCTGCATGGTGCATTGCATACTTGTCTGGCAAGGGTTGACAATTCAGACAGGACTGCTCCTTGCGTTGCACCAAAAGTGGTCTGACAATTGATTATAGAGGCAACATATATTATCGAGATCTTCTGGAAAAGCTCTTTGTCGCATGAGAGGATCCGAGGTAGTATCGGCGCCCAGACCCTGGCTAGTTAGTCTGATAAGATGGAGCTCGGACATGGCCAAGCACTCGGTCTGCTGCAATCACGATTCTATTGCCAGTAGTTAGACCCTGCCGGGCCAGGTGTGACGAAGTTGGCTGAAGGGAAGAAACGATACAAGTAGATGAGACCGGTGATCACTATCTTATTTTCGACATCTTATCTGTACCTCTAGGAGGGTCTTGTGACTGTGTAATTGAACAGCTAGAATTAGAGGTTAGTAATAGTCCGGCCGGGAACTTTACCCTATTCAGCAGACCTGCTCGGGGGATAGTCAGGCCTGCATTCCTGCATCTCCCGCCGCATCGCGGCAGCGATGCATCCTGCAAATTGAAGCAGGCACATTTCCGATTGAACGAAACTCAAACTAGGTACGCCCTGACCGTGTCTGTAACTAATCACGTGAGACCGTCTAGGGCTTTCGGTAGTTTTTGTATCTTGGGGAGCCATTTCTATACCCTTGTCTCAGGTTCGTAGGGTGGACCAAGACAGGGCGTTGGAGCTGGGGCTGGGAAAGAAAACTTCACGCGTTTTGGGCGCAGATCATACCCACCGCGGAGGCACGTACAATCCAGAGCTGCAAAAGACCCGTCGGTTGCAAGATATTGCGACGCTTGATGATCTGACAGTTGATTGATCCCCTGGTAGTCGGCCAAGCGGCCTTCTGGCTGGCTGATTGTTGCCCTTGTCACTGTCCCCTTGTCGTCGCTTCGGCGCAACTCTTAGCGCAAACCCTAAAACCCTCGCCTGAGCTGATCCTTTCTCTCCCCTCGCCCGGGATTTCGTTTAAGTCGTGGCCGAGAGTGCTGTCAAGTCCCGGTGGAGGATTGGATCTAGTCTGGGAGCCGCATTGGCTCGAGTCATGAAGGGTGGTATCGCAGCCTCCCTGCGGCAGAGTCCGGGGTTGCTAAGATATAGTAATACCTGGGGATGCCCTCGAGGCTAGGAATGGGAAAAGAAAAACCGCGCCTCAGGTGGTTTCAATACACACGCGTCCCACCGCTTCGTAATGGGGTCTTCCGTCGGCAGGAAAGTGACCTCGGGACCGTCTAAGCCCTATTGGATCTCCATAGCGCATCAGCTTGCAGGAGAGAATTCCACTTTCCGGGTTCCCCGTGCTCTGCCTAGGGAATAACATGGTGCCAGCTCATTAGCTGTCAAGGACCCTGGCCCTCCCGCGGCCGTTAGTCACAAAGATCCCGGCACGCCGACAGGTCGTGCTCAACCGACGGAGATGCATGAAGGTGGGCTGTACATGGCCAGTGGGGGATCAACGTACGAATCCTTGGAGAAAATAACAAAACACATCGGAAGGTGCTGCGTCTTCCGAAATTCCATCACGTATTCCCCTTGGTTCTCCTTCTCAGCCATTGGTACATATTGTCTGGATATAATGACCCGCTCGAGCCGGCGAACGAGCATTCTCCACACTCTGGACGTCTTCCGTATCGTCTCTTCCACCACATATCCCCACGCACCTTGACGCGACTCAAGCATACTTTGCGTGCTTCCGATACGATCATGTCAGGAGACAATTCCGCCCTAGATGTCGTCCTAGTCACTCAGCTGCCCCCAGACGGTTGGTTCGAGGGTTTCGCGATTCGCCCCAGCAATCACATCCTGGTGCCAGACCTCAATAGCCCGGTGGTCTACGATCTGGATCCCGAGGACCCAGACTCGGAGCCGCAGATCGTTTATACTTTTCCAGATGTCGTGGCGACGCTCAACTTATGTCCCGTTCCTGGCCGAGCCGATACATACACCGTCCTGACGGCGGATTTCTGTGACCTGGCCGCGTCCAGATGGGAGGGATTCGCGGTATGGCAACTGGACCTGAGCGCGCCAGCTTCGCCAAAAGCAGCGAAGACCGGAGATCTGAAGGATATAGTCCTTCCGCTAGGTCTATGTCCAGTAGCCGAGCGATTTGCGCTCGTGGCGGACTCGACAAAAGCATGCATCTCGGTCTTGGACGTAACGAAGGGCACAAGCACAACTTTGTTGACGGATAAGGCGTCCATGGAGCCTCAGGGGGAGAATGGAATCTTTGGAATCAACCGGCTAAGCATCGCCGGTGGATACATCTGGTATTCGAATTTCAGCGGTGGCACGATACATCGTGCGCCCTACAAAATGGAACCAGCCGATGGTCAGACCCCTTTACGCATCGTGGGCCCAGTCGAGTTGGTGACGGATAACCTCATACATTGCGACGGATTTCATGTGAGCTCGGACGGGAAGACGGCGTACACGGCGAACTGTCTGGACGGCTGCCTCGTAGAAACCGATCTGACGAAAGTCGGGGGCGGAGGCGCCAGCTCCAAGCAGGTTTTGGATCGGCTCATCAGTCCGACGTGCCTCGAGATCGGGACAGACGCCAACGGGAAACGTAAGGTCTTCGTGATTTGTTGTGGAGAGATCGAGGTTGGCTGGATGACCGGCGGTCCATCGTGGAAGGATATTGCAAATGCCACCGTGGCGACCGTGGAAGTGACTGTTTCGACCGAGTAGTGCATTTTGTGATACCAAAGAATCGTTTAGCGCTTTAATTTCTACCCCATAACTGTCCCATAATTGTACAAGTGTGAACGATTTCGTCTGAACCAGCGGTGGCATCCCCCAATAGCGTCTCCAGCGAATATCTGATAGAGCAGCGCGGATAGTCACTTTTCATGTTTGCTGGTCGAGAAGCCACGCCCAGACTACGCAAGCACCATGCCTGCTAGATAAATCTGGCATATTGTAATGTGCAGAGTTTCAATCGGATGATATGTGAAGAGAACATTGGTTGTCATGATAATTCGCGTTTTTAATATTTTAGGCCTCTTTGGTTCTAGGTGCTCCTGCGAGTACAAAGTCCCTACCTCTGGCCACCCTTGCTGCGGCCTCTTTCCCGATGCAGAGGCGCACGTCAAAGAGTCCTAAACCAGCTTCCTTTTCGTCCCCGGCCATAGTTGCCAGTGCAGCCAAGCCCAGATATGAGTGGTAAACATCTGGGGGTCGATCAACATGCTTGCCGAAGCCGCCTATGACATGCTGAGTCTTCTCGAGCAGGAAAGCTCGGCCGGAGGCCCGGTCCACCGAAGTAGCGCCAGGCAGGGCGCCATCGAGGATTCTCAAGGCTCCCGCTACCCACCACGTGTAGCAAGTATCAGGGATCTTGTTGAGCCGTCCACTGAAGCCGGCAATGTTGATATAGTCAATGCTGAGGGAGGCCATCTCAGGGATAGGGGTATCTGTCGTCAGAGTTTCAGGCGGTCCCCCCTCGTTCTCCCCATCCTCGTCCTCCTCGTCCTCCTCCTGGTCCGTATATGCGAACTGCCGGCACACGAGATAATGCACTAATGCTGGTATGTCCGCAATACCCGCCTGCAGGGACTTGTTAGGCTCCTCGGCATCCTCCTCCGCAAGATCCAAGATGGACAAGGCCGAGACGGCACAGTAGCCATACCCAGCATGGCTTTCACCCATCTCGCTCTCTGCTATCCCGCCGTCAAAGGTCTGGCTCCGACGCATGTACGCGACAAGCTTGTGGACGTCAAAGTCGAGTATGCGGTCGCCGTGGTTGCCCCGCAATATCCACCGAATGGTGGAAGCCATATAGCAGTACCGCATGTCCCTACCCCCGCCTATTGTGCCGTCATCTTGGACCAGCTCGCCAAAGCTCCCGTCCGGCCGTTGGAGCCTCTTCAGCCACTTCAATGTTGCTACCCTGTCGACATGCCTGTATGTGCTTGCGGCGCCCTCCGCAGACTCGTCTGCCAGGATGCCGAGCAGCATGAGCGCAAAGTATGTGGCGGCGATGTTGGCGTTCTCGGGGTCGTCGGCTGTCTGCACCCTCAGCTCGCCGTCGTAGCCCCTTCTAATCTCCCTGGGGAGGACATGTTGCGGGCTGCCACAGAAGCCCCCGGACCTGTGCTGCAGAGAGAGGACCCAGGCGCGAAGACGCGGACGATCGGCGGCGGGAATGAGCGACGGCGGAGTCGCCGAGCTGTCGGGTGCGGAGGTATATGAGGACGGGGAGGACAGGAGGTCGAAAGCGGCTAGGATGAAGTAGGCGAGGGCCAGGCGGCTGCTGTCGTTGGCCGTGTAGTGGTGGGGGAGCACCGACTTGTAGCACCGCTGGAAATAGCGGATGTGGCGCGCGGTGTCGAGCTCCATGGTGGGAAGTCGAGGGGCCTGGGTTGCGTCTATAGTCGGCGCGGCATGTCGGGTCAGACCCTCGTCGTGAGGCTACGAAGCACTCTCAGGTCGCTGGGAGCCCAGATGATGGTCGCGAGCCAGTGTCATCCATGTCATGGCAAAGAGCTCCAGCCTGGTCCAGCGACTACCCGGCAGCGCATGCTGGCACTGGTCGGCGGCGGCGCCAGCCCGACGTCCACCACTGGGGGGTCAGGCAGCTGGGCAAACCCCCACTAACTACCTACGATGTACAGCTGGGCCCCTGGGGTAGCCAGCCCCGGCCAGCAGCAGGGCAGCCTTGCGCCAAACGTCGCGCCCCGTCCACTCACCAGTCCCAGTGGCTTGGTCTAAGCTACTGTAACTAGCCCAACACCCGCGACAGGCGATAAGCGGACGATATGGCAGCCTCGCCCGCCCCTGGGCGCATGTGACGGGGACAGCTGGTCTGCTGGCCTGGTCCCTGAAAGAAAAATGTCATTGCTGAGCTGGCAAACCAGACCACCCTTGTCTCAGCAGCCTCACTTGCGCACTCGCCATCCTGCCGCTGTCACACGACAGGCCCTTTCCCCAGACGATCCTTTCCGGTGCTGGGTACTGATCCCATGATTGCTACAGCACGTTGCGCATACGCCAACGACGCGAGCACGCTCGTTCTCTGAACTTCTACGGCGGTCGCCGCTTCTTTATACCAAGCTCGAGAGGGGGAAAGAGACCAAGACCCGGTCCAGTTCGAACCTCGAAACACCACGCAACTCCCCCTTCATCTTCCGAGTCGAGAGGCCAGATCCTCTGGCACAGCCGCAGCCATGGCGCTCATATCGGCGAAAACAATCCTGACCTCGCTCTCCCTCTTCCACATCACCCTGGCCTACTTCTTCTTCACGAACCCGAGCTCCATCGCGGAGCAGACGCTGGTCTTCGTTCTGGGCGAGTCCATGGGCATGGTCAGTACTTACCTGTCTCCCTCCAGCAGCAACCTACGCCGCACCCACTTCCCCTGGGATCCCGTTGTCTCGAGACGAAAGCTAACGTTTCCCGCTCCCGACCACAGCCCCGAACGACCGCCTTCGACATCCCGACCCCCACGACCTCGGTCCTGGCCGTGGCGCTGCTGCTGCTGGGCCTCAGCGACATCCTGACGCTGTCGATGCCCGAGGAGATCTGGCTGGTGCACCACTGGGGCGCGCAGGCGCCGCTGCGCGTCTTCGTCTTCAGCCTGCTGACCGTCTTCGTCTTCGCCACGACGCCGTCGGGCGGGCGCGCCGCCCCGGGCCGCATGTCGCACCCGCTGGCCCCCGGCGGCGCCCGCTGGGAGGGCGGCGGCTGGGACGGCCTGCGCAACCGCGTCTTCTTCACCCTGGCCTTTGTCGAGATGATGGGCTGGTTCTGGGTCTGGGTCACCCTGCGCGAGGAGAGCCGCGTCTTTGCCGGGCGCAAGAGGAGAAGGAGCTCGGCCGCTGAGAAGAGGGCGGCATGAGCACGCACGAGGTTTCATAAGACAGGGCAGCGCGCGAGAAAGAGGCCAGATTGAGCCAGATCACCGTGACCTACCTACCGACTTACCGACTTACCGAAGACTCAGCCCGCCGGGATGGCCGCGTTTTACGAGTGGAGCAGAGGCGGACTTGCCTTTGCGAAATAGAGAAGCAAGGCGCTAACGGGCTCAGCCGGACTGACCGTGTGAAACACCATACCGGCGCTGGGAATGGAGACAGGAGTTTAGGAAGATAATCTCCGTATTTGACAAGAATGGATGATACCCCTTTTTTCCTCCGAACAGTGGTGCGTTCTCATACGGTTGGGAGAGCGGGTACAGGGATAGCGTATCTTGTTTTATTGTATCTAGATGGAACCTCATGATACTGGCTGAGTGCCCGAATGTCGATGCGACAGCTAAGAGCACGAATCAATTCTACCCGGTTCGAAGGACAACCTCCCACCTTAGTCGAGCTTAACCGTATTCCAGCCCTTGGCGACCTCTTGCCACGAATCCAAAATCTCTCCAATCGTGTTCTCAAACCCAGCGTGCTGGCCGGCGGCCACAAAGATCATGGTCTCGAGCTCTCCATCTGCAGCAGTGGCTGGAGTAGCATTTACGGACTTGGAGCCGTCGATGAGGCCGCCGAAGGCATACTCGGAGATGCTGTCGAGCGAGCCCGACGTGTTGGCAGCGTCGCTGAGCGCCTTGATACGCTTCTTGACAAAGTCGTTGGCTTCGGTAGCGGCGCTTTGCAAGGCCTTGACGTCGTCTGCCAACCACTTCGGGGCATCGTTCTTGGCCGGCGCGATGAGCCGCTCGAGGAAGCCAGCCGTGAGCTTCACAGCCAATGCTGATTCGCGCAGCATACCCAAGGCATGCAGATTTGAGAAGTGACACAGTGCTCTCGCCGTCTCTGGAGTATCTTCGCGAACCAGTGCAAGAGACGTGGTCTGGTACTTGATTTGGGCGGCTATCTTTCCAACTATGGTCGAGCCTCGCTTGTCCCGCGGAGCGCTCTTGTTCCATTGGCGCTCGGTGGCCAGGACCGCATGCGAGAGTAGGAAGTTGATCGTAGTGAAGTAGTGGAATTCGGAATCTGTCAATACTGGAACGGTCTCATTGTCTGTCGCTGCGTCGAGACATCGCAAGAAAGGTGTCGCAAAATTCATGTGGATGCTCTGGGCAGTCTGAGCAATATAGGACCTCTCAAGTTCTGCAACCTGAGCTGGCTTGATAGGCTTGAAGTCCTTTGGCTCCTTGTAGGAGATGAGGGAGATGAACTGCTCTGTGAAAAGGGACAGCTTCGCGCGGGTATCCTGAGCTACTGTAAGTTAAAGTTTCTATAAACCGTTTCGGGCTGCCAACTTACAGAGAGACCGGGCCCGATGCTGATGATGTCTGCTAGGGTGGCAGGGTCACACTCGTGATTTGGTAAAGCAGCGTTATCAGTCACATTGACGAACTCCTTCTGGTTGTCGATCAAGCCTACAAAATATCAGAGACGAAACGCGCATGCTTGAGGATCTACTGTCGACTTACGAAGCAAAGGGTCATCTTTGGCATCGAACCCAGGCTTGCCACCAACCGCCCGTATTCCCCGTCTGTCTTCCACGTTTGACACTATCATCGTACAACTATGGGTTAGACGGTCTTGGAATGCCAATAAGCCCAGTGTGCTGGTGAAGTTGCCAAGCTCCAGAGATGTTCGGATATTTCTGGGGATGTTCTGTCGGATGGCGTCCATATAATGCTTGTGGTATGGGTACATCGGAGTGCTGCCAGTGGGGCGCCACATGCCTGGTGCTATGGTCGACAAACGATCAGAAAATAGCGGGCCAAGAGAATCGAGAGTGACGTTCTTGACCCCGAGAGTGTCCCATAGCATTTTGGCGTGGGGGACACACCCGACCAAGAGATAGAGCTTGGCCATGAAGACCGGTAGTGCCTGGTTTTTCTGGGGTGTGCGACTGTATTTGGCATTCAACCACGAGAGAGCCCATAAGACCAGCTTGAGATTGATTGACTCCATGGTCGAGCCCCTCCGCTCGTCGCCGAAGCCTGCCATTTTCAGCAAGCAAGTAGTTCCGATGATGGTCATGTCGGCGAAGGGATCGACATCCTCCGAGTCAATGCGTGCCCGGAGATCTCTGTTGCTGAAGCCTGCATTGTATGTCCATACGCATGATTTCGCGACTGATTCAAGACAATTCTTACAAGGACCGTCCTGGACGATATTCTGACAAAAGTTGCACCTGCTAGAAGCGTCCCCGGCAGATGTTGACAACGATTTGGGCGAGGAGGTAAAGAGATATCGGAACCTCAACCGAAGGGTTAGTAGCATCAGGTTCTGGAACGTGTCGTTGGTCTCCTGAAACAAAACATTAGCAACACATCATCTTGCGGCGGCAGAGATATTTCTTACTTTCTCTCCCTCTTGCCCAATCCGCTCAAGGAAGACCTTCGTTTCGTCGAAAGAGAGCTGCTCAAGGTACGGCTTGAGGTCATCAAAACAAGACACAAGGTTGTAGTTTGCGACGACGAATGCAACGAGATAGTTGATACGAGATTCCGAAATGTTCTCGTCCGAAGTCGAAGTGTTTGACTGCGATCGTCCAAACAGGATTAAGAGATTGGCAAGCTCCATCTGCTTCTTGTATATACTCGGAAGCTTGGCACTTTTAGAGACCTTCGTCACGAAGTTTTGTAACTGTTTGAGAGCCCTAGCTTGGTGAGCCATCGAAAGCTTTCCTCGCATCACGAGTGCAGAACTTACCTCTTGTGATCCTGAAGTTGAACAGCAGCGCCGATGAACTGCTTCCACAGAGACCAGTCCATAACTGCACTTCGGAAAGCACGGGCCTCGGCCGCCTTCTTGACCTCAGAAAGTTCCTCGGACCGAGAGGCTGTGAATTCTTGAATGACTTTCATTGCCTCATGCTTCTTCCTTTCCGAGTCAGTCATTGAGTCAGGCTCGGATTCCGTGGAACTTTGGGCTTCAATCAAGTATTCCAGTCCTCGATCGAACAGCTCTTGTGAGATATGGAATAATGCTTCCCAGACTTGATGTTGTTCCAGAAGACTCATAATCTCCTTAAAGACAGATACGTGGCCTTCAGACAGATGCTTCAGAGCGTTGCATTCAGGTTTGTCGAGAAACGCGCGGGCCTCACTGTCCGATTGTCTTGTCTCGACCTGGATCTTTAGCCACAAACGCATTTCTTCTTCAGTGGCAATTGCTCGGGGAGGATAGTCCTTTGAATTGGGCGTCTTCAGCAAATGTCAGTAGAATGGCAGCAAACCTGATTGCACGACTTACATTGTCCCGTAAGCCATAAGCTTTTTCGGTCAGCCGCTGAGCCAGTGTACGAAACATAGCTTTTCGCGGGTCTGTCACTGGTAGCCGGGACTGGAGTAGGTTTAGATTTGTCCTTTTGAAAGGCTCCCCAGAAGAACGTACCGATAGGACATAGTACGCCAGGATGTTGGAGAAGTGAGGTCTAGACTCGCTAGGGAGCTTCTGGTCCATGATTGCAGCGATCTGGGCAAGTCAGTTAGATGATGCTTGCATTGCTTATTGACATTCGCACCAACCTTTTGCGCATTCTCCCAGTCACCATTGGCAACACATGCGTAGAATGATTTGAATGCTTCTTGATTCGCATTGCCGGGCTTCCAAGCACTTTTGACGAAAGACAGGCGCAGTGCGCCAATAGTCTTGCTATAGTCTTCACCAAGTCCGGTACATGCCCAATCGTAAAGATCTATAGTCGAGGAATCTTTGATGACGTCGCTTTCCCTGATTGCCTTCTCCACAGCAAGCAACGCGGCCCGTTGATCAGCGGGAGTATCCAGCTGTGACCTGGCAGCATTTTCGATAGCCTGTACCAGATCAGTCAGTCATTGAACAGCTTACGCCAAATGCAAGGAAAGCATGATGCTGAAGATACGGGAGCATATCTCCTATTGCCAAGCACTGGCCACTATTGAGCGCATGGTCCCTATTAATGCAGCTCGTTCACTCCGGCCACATCGCAATCTGAGGACCAGTGTGAAACTCTGCCACTCTCCAATCTGAGATTCGACTCGGGGATCTTCGATGACATTCCTGAAAACAGACTCAACGGGAGTCTTTTCGCCCCCAGGTTGTCCGTATTATCCAAACATGGATTCCCTTCGAGGCGACTAAAAAGATGAACCCTCCATCGACGTGTAAAGCATGTGTTCATCTTAGACACCCCTTTTTGTAGAACCATAGAAGAAGGTGTCTACCCTTACAGATATGGTTGAATGTTCAAAGGCCTCCCGTTTGATCTCTCTTCTGCAAGGGACTGGGAAGCGGTTGGCACAATGGCCCGGAGGAGGAACGACTTGCCTCGTAATAACGATCCTTGGACCTTTTCAGTGCCTGCTTGGCGTGGTTGACAACCAACGGCCAACGACCATCTTCCCAAGCAATCTGGAGATTCGTATCACAGCTGTCCTTCAGCGGAGGCTGCGCCGATGCTGAGCCGTAGTAGGCACTCATCATGAGACTGCCACGTGACGTACGTTGTTGAAGGTGGCAGAGTTGAGTCAAAGGTACGATCTTTGGTGGGGTATCATTCGACGACGGAGGTTAAGGGCAGGGTCTAAAAAATTCACACGGAGCTGAAACCCAAGAAGAGATCCAGCCAGGAGAATCCGTACAAGTCGCCACTGATGAAGTGCTTCGTCTCAAGAGCATCGTGAACACATGCTTAAGTCAACGTCTGTATTCTCCGAGTCACTTTCCAAGCAAGTCTCTCGTTTCATTGAAGCTCAAAATGTTGGAGGGGTCCATTTATTGATTCTGCCGAGGTGCACGAACCGCTTAGCGTAAGCTTCCAAAAGAGGAAAGCGGTAAAGAACGGAATGATGCTCTGTCGGCTTCTCGATGGCTTGATGCGAGAGCGAAATGTGTCGGAAATCAACACCCCCCGAGCGAGTGCTCGAGGTATGCTGAAAGGCAAGTCATGCAGCTAGTGACCTCCCTGCTCTACAGTTCTGCCCAGCGCGCAGGAACCTCAATCTCCCCTTGCCAGTGTACACTATGAACACAGGTGATAGTACATGGTATGTAGCACAGAGACGGCGTGTGGTCCGGTCTCAAGTTCTGTATCGCAAAATCCCGTGGCCCTTTGCAAAGAGCCAGCGTTGGGTCGCTGGTCGATTCGCAAGTCCCGAGTGGCTAGAAGAAGAAGCCTCCCCCAGCCTTCTTCCTGTCCTCCTTCCGCTTCTCCATCTGCCAGGAAGAGTCAGTATTGGGGGATCGCGCAACGGGTCCGGCGCCAGGCGAAGACACATACCCATTCTTTCTTGCATGCTCGATATGCCCTGTGTCCGTCAGCACCGTTCTATTTACCCAGGTATTGGCCCACAGTCCGGCTCTTCTCTACTCACTCGAAGTAGTCCGCACACATCTTCCTATCTCCTCCGTTTCGGTTCAGGCATCGTATGCTTCGTTCGGCCGCTTCCTGACACGGGTCGTAGTATTCGCTCTTGGATTTGCTGTTGCGCAGGTCAGCATCGTGGTACTGACAGGGTCGGTCGAAGATCCGTAGGGGTGCCTACTTTTGGAACTTTCGTTTCGTCTCCTTGTCCCAAGGGTCTGCACTGTTATCACCTTGGGAAGCCATTGCGGTCCATGTATCTTAGGCTGCAAGCTTCGCGGTGACGGAACCTTGCCTGTCGCGACACTGAGGGCGGAAATCTGGGGACAGTTCGAGATAACCCCTGCAGATAGCTAGGGGGATGACGTCGCTTGTGGCCAGCTGTTTGACAGCTGTCATCGATAGCTGATATTGAACCCATTCTCGGTCAACACAGGAATCGAACCAGCAACGAGACTGACATGACCTATTCGCGGTCGTTATAGTCGGTATCACAAACTCCGCTCACAAGATGGTCTGGCATTGAGCTGGAAGTTCTACTCACACCTACCGAGAAGAAAGCAAGATTTTTTTTGCTTCGAAATGTCGCGCCAGAATTCAACCATTTTGGACTAACAGATGCACTACTTAACGACCAGGCGAATTGAGACAATAGCGGGTGACATATGGTCCTCCGAATATTTTATTTACGGCTATCATCAACCACCACCATGAGAGGCATGGGCTAGCGTATGTACAGAAGGTCAAAGGACTTAGAGACTAGAACGGAATGGACGAGAAGTACAAGTTCGTCGCGAAAGGTAGAGAGACCCTCCGTAACGGTTCCTGCTAGATGCTCCCGCGCTCTATCACCTAAGTGGCGTTAGATACCTGAAGCAGCTTCTGGTAGTTGGGAGTTCCCAGGCCGGTCGCGGGATCCCATCCCTGTCGGACATTACGATTAGTAGCTGGTTCTGTAACGTTCAAAACTAGTGCATCAAACTTACAGCGATGGCTGTGAATCCAGCACCAGAGATAGCGGCACAACCGCCAATACTACCACTGGTAATATCGGTTAAGGCATTTGAGGCATTGCCATACTAAGTGATCCAAAGTCAGCAATCATGCGGAGAGATGCAGGAACAGATGTACACGGGACTGCTTACCAACCAGGGGTTCAAGAAACCTAGGGCGGACTTGCCGGCGGCGAGACGACCGCTGTTGATGAGCTCGATGACACTGGCGAAAGTCGGAGCGGCGCAACTGGTTCCGTCGACAGCCCCAGTGCGGCCACCAACCACGATCTCAAAGTAAGTAGCGGCGGCTGCCACGTCAGGATAGGCACGGCCCGCAGTATTGTAGTACTGCGTGTTGCCATCCTTGTTCTTGGAGAGCCAAGCCTGGACCTGAGTGCTCTGCCAAGTGGGGCGGTCGAAGTAGTTGGAGAAACCACCGCCACCGTCAACCCAGGCCTTCTCAGTACCAGTGCCAGTAGTTCCTCCAACCATCGTCACCCAGGGACAGCCGCCGGGAAAGTCGGGCTGGTAGGCCTTCTTGCCGCTGATCGTACAGCCTGACCCGACACCAGAGTCACCAGACGCGAAGAGGATGGAAACGCCAGCTGCACCGAGCTGAGAGAACTGGTTGCACGTGGTCGTGGCAACGGACTTGGTGACGGAGCTCTCGTCCCCACCGTATGAGACCGAGATAACATTGGGGCGCTCAGCAGCGGACAGTCCTAGGAGGTATTCTGACAGGTACTCGTAGATCTGGTTGTTGTTCCCACCAACCGAGTAAAACTCGTTTGGAATATCACTTGTGATGGCACGGGCGTATTGCACATCCAGGTTCGCCTCAGTACCTGCGGACGCCGGACTAGCAGGGCATTGTCCGCTGTTCACTGTGGTACAAGTATATGTCTGCCCCGAGTTTCCGAAGCCGGAGATGGCGTAGGTTTTCAAGAATGTTGATAGATCACTTTTGCTAGGCCACTGTTTAATGAAACCAGCAATACCCATCTTCCCCTTGGTCAGGGTGGATATTGATTTGAAGTTGTACAACGTTGAGAGCACGGTCGGCGTCGTGTATGAGGCCTGAGGGGCATTGGTATCATTCAGAACGGGATCATGCGGGGTGAAGGTTGGCTTAATTTCGCGGAATCCAAAGAAAGTAGTAGGCTGCACTGTCTCAATGTGTCCAAAGACGGCTTCAGGTATGCTGACACTAAGAGCTCTGCTAGCCTTTTCGCCAGTCTCCGCGTTCGCTATAAGGCATTAGTGTATGGGTAGGTCTAGATATCAGGGATTTTACGTACTGTAGCTGTGGTACTCGGTGCCTAGAAGCTTCTCAGCCTCGCCGACAGTCGTGCTTACCACAACGATGTTACCGCGAGGAGTGAGGACAGCGGAATCTGCAAGACTATGATTCCCAAGCCACTCGAAGACCACCTGTTTCGATTCTTCCTTGGGAGCAATGACTGCATCTATCTCCTCAAGGGACATGTGCTTCCCGTATTTCTCATGGCCAGGCGTAGCAATCTGCTTGTCGTTAGTTTAGAGTCCATGCATGCAGCTTTCGCTTAGAAATCCCAGTCGCAGAAGAGCATCAAGTGATGTTCAAGCAGACAGCCACGTCAGGGGTGCAGGCCAATCAGAATAACTCCGATAGGCTGCAGCCTCACTGAAAAGTGCCAAGCTTATAAGTTAGAAGCATCGGCTGCTCCCGAAAGCACGCTAGTTGGAATCCTAGGTGAATCGAACCCCCTGGTACATGGGGAACCTCATTCATTTGGGGACAACTATGTGAGGGGAGTTTGAACCTACATCCAAGGCCATCTGGTGGAACTGTGGCATGTTCTGATGAGCCAGCTGGATTCTCAACTCGATCGCCTCATCCTTAGTCGCAGCCTCATTTTTGGCCCATGCTGGTGGAGCAGCATCGACAGACTCAAAGAGTCGTTTCGGTACTGTGGAGGGCAGTGCCAAGGCGGCTCCGGCAAGAGCCAGAATGGCGGGAGCAGCAGAACTGGAGACGAACATGACGCCTATACCTAATCCCACGAGGGTCAATGAGTTTAGTGCTGCAAGATGCTTGAGCCAAGACGGACAAGATCTCTTGGCCTCTTGGCTTCTTAGCCATACATATAGAATTTCAAGACATGCCGGTAGGCCACTCTTGGCAGGCACTGATCCGGAAGTCGGTGCGATATATTAACTTACGACCTTTATGCTCTCATAAGAAGGTGCCATTTTGGAGCACCTTTCACGTGGAATGGTCGCAGTTACCTGCCCGAATCCTACACTTATTTGAGGCAGAATCCATTTGACATAATTCTGCAAACCTATTTGGAAGCTGTTGCTAACATTTGTTGGTCCTCCTTACAAAACAGGCAATGTTGCCGAGTGAACTCATCCAATGGGACTTGAGCTACCTTGTTCGTCCTAGCTTCGTTTGAATACAACCCCAATACCTGTGTGAACTCTACCGTCACCAACGTGCAGGGTGGACTAGATGTAAGCATCATCAGAGTACTTCCAGGAATCGGTGGTAATCTTCTTCTGGAAGTATCCTTTGCTCCATCACTTGGCGTCAGTCCGTCCTTGCCCCTGTGGTTGCAGTCCTTCTTCCTGGCATCACACTCTCACGAGTTCTTTCTCTGGCTTACTTTTGGACTAGCCGGGTTACATCGCTACGAACCATCTCAATCAATTGCGATGGGGATACTCTTCTGAGTTGAGAAAAGAACGCGCCCTGAGGTCTCGGCTTCATAATCCCCGGTGGAGTTTAGACCTTAGTTCCCATTGGCTACTGCTCTTGGTGCTGAAGCTACACCGTATCTTGCTAATCAAAAACCTAGCGTTATCTATCATCTCAAACTAGCACCAGGTATATATGTTGGAACCTATCGCAAGTTATGTTAGTTAGTTAGCACCTAGGTTTAGGTCGAGCACAGCGAGCTCATGATGAGCTAAGATTCCTATCTACATGATGTAGATAGGCCTATGGCTGGCGATGCAGGGCCCCATTACACAGGATGGGCCTGCAGATTCTATAACCTCATATCAACAAACGGTCGGAAGAGTTTGTACTGTATATCTTGCACATCAATCCACCTCCGGTCGTATCATCAGCAGAAGAAGAGGCCGCTCAATGGGGCCCTCGATCGTTTTCGGATTCAATTCGGCGCCACACGATATGGTGCGTTTCATCGCTCGTCGATAAGCTGGCTAAGTTGCTCGTCAAGCATGCCTCTTGCTCATAGGGCGAAGCGTTATTGCGAGAACATGCCTAGGATACACTTCAGTTGGATCGGAGACGGGATGGCATTACTGCGAAAATAGGCACTACGATGGTTTCTTTGGGGACATAGAACTTCGTAGCAGCTATTGTCTGGTACACGGCTGTCTTTGACGGGATCGGAACGTCTCCGCCACGGCGAACTACGACACTTAGCTAGTTCTGCGCCAACCCCCAGAAATCCGCCGGAAATCCACGACCAAGAAAATCAACCGAGCCGTACCTGTGACGTGTTGGTCCTACTGCATAATGGTGGTTATGCTTTCGAAAGTCGGTATGGTCGGCACCCTCTTTTGCTGGGAGCGTCCTAACGATCCCCTCACCCTACCGTTGTCTACCGGGAAGTAAGAGGTGGGCATCCGTGGGTGGGCCAACGACGACCGCCATGAAACGGTCCCGCCACCGGCGGATGGGCCAAGATACGGCCCGCTTCCTAAGCGGGGAGTATAAGAAATCTTGCCAGGCGGGCAGAACTATGAGGCTGTCCCCACCACAGCCCCGCGATCCCCACGATAAGTGCCCAGGAAGACGGTATGGAAGGCAGGAAATTTCTATAGCTCTGCGATAAAACACACTTTCGGTCAGGACGGTCTGTTTTCTTTGGTAGTTCAAATCACCGCAAGTCCACTGTAGAGAAATTTTCATCATGGAAGCCCTCAAGTCACGATTCCCGGAATTGACGTTCCTGCCGCTTTTGGCTCCAAGCAGCCATCCCCACTATATCTACCGCCCATTCAATCCCTCGACCCAGGTACTCAGTGCTGGGCATGCAAAAGATCCCAGCCGTCGCCAATTCCGCGTCGACACGTTCTTTGAGAAAGATGTGGCTGTTGAGATGCGGGATAAGGCCAAGTTGTACGCTGATGTTTTCCGACCCACCGACTCAGATGGCAACAACAAAGTCCCTGCTGTGATTCTCTGGAGCCCTTACGGTAAAGATGGCGGTAGGTTCAAATCCTTGAACTACACATTGAGGAATCCCCTTGCTGACGTCTTGCAGGTGCCCAGACATATGAAGAGATGGGTCCATTCCGCTGTGGCGTGCCCCTTAGGACGACCTCCGGCTACGAGAAATTTGAGGGACTCGATCCGGCGGACTGGTGTGCCAGGGGATACGCCATTGTCAACATTGATGCAAGAGGAGCGGGAGACTCAGATGGTGACCTTGCATTCTGGGGAGAGCAAGTATGGAACATTCCCCATCTTCACTGAAAGAAGGCTGGGCGCTAACCCTTAACTCAGGAGGCGATGGACATGTTTGACACTGTTACATGGGCCTCGAAGCAGCCTTGGAGCAACGGCTCTGTTGTGTTCGCCGGTAACTCCTGGTTGGCGATGGCTCAACTCAACCTTGCATCCAGGTTCAGCCATCCTGCACTGAAGGCACTCGCTCCATGGGAGGCGTCAACAGACCCATACCGTGACACAATAGGCCGTGGTGGAGTTCCTCGACCTCACTTTATGCGGATGATCTGCAGTGGTCTTGCTGGTACTTGGCCTCCTTCGGGTTTCCCCATTTATCGTTAACAGTTTGATTAGGGAAGAATCGCGTTGAGGACGCTGCGTCAATGTTTGCACTTCACCCCCTGTGTGACGAATACTGGGAAAGCAAGGTGGCAAGGATAGAGAAGATTGATGTGCCACTGTACCTCACGGCATCGTATTCAACCGGGCTGCACTCTCGGGGCTCGTTCGACACCTTCCGGCGAGCCAAGACTTCCTCTAAATGGTTGCGGGTACACCCCTACCAGGAATGTAGGTCATGTTTCTCCGGTGCCCCTGAGTCGAAGCTAACGATTCAATATAGGGTCGGATCTCTACCGACCGGAAGTCAATGATGAGTTGCAAGCGTTCTTCGACAAGTATTGTAAGGGGTTAGACACCAACTGGGAATCGACGCCTCGGTTTCGACTGTCTTTGATTGGGTTCGAAGGAAGTCCAGCAAAGACGGTCGTGGAGCGCCCCGAAAAGGCTTGGCCAATCCCTGGCACCGAATATCGCACGTACTTCCTCGACGGGGGGTCCCAGGCTCTGTCGCTATCCAAGCCGGCGACGGAATCGGTCGCGAGCTACGATGGGCATCATTTGACAGACTGCACCGACTTTTCGGTTCGCTTTGATACTTATACAGAGCTCGCGGGTTACCCTGTTGCCAAGCTTTGGATGTCTTGTGACGAGCACGACGACATGGACGTGAATGTTCAAATCCGGAAAATCGCCGCGGATGGCACTGCTCTCAAGAGCCTCAACTTCCAATGTCCGGTCCCGGAGCCCGAGGTGCCAGATACAAACGTCGTCAAGTTCTTGGGTCCTGATGGTATGCTCCGGGCAAGCCACCGTGTGTCCAAGACAGTGGTGGACGGGATATTGGACTACACACACGACAAGGCCGAGAAGGTCGCACCCGGGCAGATTGTTGAGCTAGAGATTCCAATCTGGCCAATTGGCATGGTCTTCGAGGCCGGCGAGGGTATCTTGCTGAGAGTTGCCGGTCACGACTTGCGACTGCCCGAGGTCGAGTTCCTGAAGTCGGATGTTCCACTGGATGAGAACAAGGGGCGGCACAAGATTCACACGGGAGGAAAGTGGGACAGCTCACTCGTGGTGCCGGTGATTGCGGAGGGCAAAAAGGTTCAGTAGCACTATAGCTGGCAAGGTTTAGGCCAGGCCGCATTGCTATAACCTAAGGGTTGAACGACCTCGCAGATTGAGAGGAAGTGGGAGCACGCCGTAGTACGCAGTAAGAACATTGCAGTCAAGCCGTTCCGAATTGACCTAACCAGAGTCGTCGTCGTGTCCGGAAGTGCGCACAGCCTTAACTAGCAGACACTTGGTGTAGCTACTCCCCTTGGGTTACCCAGATACCTCTGGCCTCTCCAAGAAATTAGCGCGTCGCCGTCCTGCCCAGAAAGGGTATACTGTGGTAACTTGCCGAAATTAGCCGCCGTGTCATAGGTCATAGCGCTGAAACGGCCGCCTGCCCAGGGCCATCTGGGGGGGGAAGGGGGGCGCGGCTCTTCCCCACGACCCAACTTCCCCGCTTCAACAACACTTCCCCACGAAACCCAACCCACGAGCGCGAAAGCCCAGTGAAGAGGCAGACACTGCACAGGTTGGCCCGTCTGGCGGGCAGCTTTCCCGATCACCTGGGCAGTCAACGAGGCCTCCCCACACGGCCCAACTCACAATCGACATGTCGTCTCCACACGCAAGGTACCAACAGAGGAGAAACTCGTTTTCGTGCAGCCTCTGCCCGCGAACATTCACCAAGGCAGAGCACTTACAGGTATGGACGGCCCGGCCCGCGTGACGTCACGTGAACTAAACAGTGTGTGCAGCGACACGAGAGAACACGTAGGAACTGACCCATGCGGTGCCCCAGAGCGCTGAGCTCGTGAGTGTCGTACATGTAGAGCTAAGGCGCTTGCGCAGATACTGGCGACAAGCCGTTTGTCTGCCCGACGTGCGGCCGCGCATTCTCGCGCAATGACTCCCTCACGCGCCATGTCCGCATCCACGGCAGGACAGGGCTGGAGCCCATCCATCGGCCCTATCAACAGCCTACGACCCAGCCGCAAGTGAGCCAGCAGGTGGTGACTCCCACTAGTGTAAATGGCGCCTCGGATTTCGTGGGCGGCGATGCTTTCGAGCAGACTCTGGACCATTCCAACGAGGCTCGCGATGACGACTCCTCGATTGTGCCCGCTGCCGACTACAGCTTCACGAGTCCCTTGTCATTTGACGGCAGCTTAGCGTGGCCCGATGCCGAGCAGCTCTTGCAGACGATTGTTTCGTCCGACTGGAGCTCACTGACCCTTCCTCCTGATATGCTTGCCGCGACGCCGCCTAGTGATGGTGCCACGCCATTTGTCATCGACCCTCGACTGCAGGAAAACCATGGTCATCCGATGCAGTCTTCTGACGGCTCTGCCGAGGCCATTCAGAGCCTCAGCAATATGATCACCAGTGTGGTAGGTGCTCATGGGACATGATCCACTTCATGTGCTGACAGCCTGCAGTCCAGTCGAGTCACCACAGCTGTTGAGAAACTACCGGGCTTGACCTCTGCGTTTCTGGACAACTGCCTGCAGACGTATTTCATTCGCTTCAATCCCTCATTTCCGATTCTGCATCGCCCGACCTTCGTATTTCGCGAATGTTCGCCGAGTTTGCTGCTTAATGCCATAGCACTTGGCTCCTTGTTCATCGGCACGGAGGATGCAGTATCAAAGGTACGTAGTCGGCTCCGTGTCCCGTCCCCCGCCAAGCGGACTCGCGGAAGCTGATAGATCTTCATCTAGGGAGAGGCGCTATGGCGACTTGCATACACTGCTGTAGCAACATCGGTACGTACTAGCCAACAGCCGGATGAACGTGGGTACATGATTCCCAAGACTAATGCAATGCACCTTCAATAGTGGCAAAGTCTCCTGTATCATCGTGGAATGCATGACTCTCGAAATGGTGTCCAACTAGCTTTGACAGCCTTGCTTGGTCAGACCTATGCGATGCTATCCAAGGTAAGCCGTTAGGGCACGAAGCTGTAGCAGAGCACAGGCAGCTTACACATTTTAGAACGAAACTCTCAGAGTTACAAGCCAGGTCTATCATAGCCTAGGTTTCAGCTGGGCGAGACATTGCAACTTGTTCGATTTAGAGCCGCTTTCTGGTGTAGAGTCACTCAGCACCAATGGTGGCGAGGAGCTGGCAAAGAGCTGGAAGGCTTGGGTGGCTCGTGAGCAGCAACTTCGAGCCTTGTTGGGCCACTACATACTTGATGGCCAACTCTCATTCTTATCTGGACAACCGACGTCGGTCTCGCATGTGACTAATCCTCTTGTCCTCTCCGGCAACTCCCGACTCTTCGACAGCCAGAGTGCGGCTGAGTGGCTTACGGAGATGAAGAGTGCGTCGCACGAGCCTGTTCACTTCCGACAACTATACTTTGCCCTGTTCGAGGCACAGAATATCGACCCCTCCTTAATGGGAGCCGCGAAAACAGACGACTTGAAGAGCCTAGGGAACTCTCTTGATGTCCGAGTTGTTCTTGAATGCATCCATTCACTGGTACGAGAGACTCGGGACTCCCTCTATGTGCATTCAATTGGGTCCTTGCCCTCGCTGTTTGAGGTCAAGACAGCACTTTTCCGCGTATACAGACGCCTCGAACACCATCATGACCCAGTCGAGCGCCTGGTGCTACTCTTAAGGTGGCATTTTGTGTGTCTGGATACTGTCTCAAATTCCATGCACATCTGCACTCGTCTGATTCATCAATTTCAGATCCAACAGAATTTGTTCGGTCCGAGAGATGCGTCAGAGTCTTGGTCGTCGATTGTGGACTGGGTCAGGACATCCCCCGACGCAAAACGTGCTTTGTTGCATGCTACAGCTATTCAGGATATTGCCGGTCAACTCCCACTGAGTCACATAAACTCAATGTGGATGCCAATACCAATTTTCGCAGCTGCTATAATCTTCGGAATCTTCTGCCTCAATGGCCTCTCGACGGTCACACTTCCACACAGTGTCGACTGGAGTGTTGCTTTGGATCTGACAAACCCTGGGGCAGAGCCCGCAGCTTTGACGTCTTTTGATGATCAGAGTCAAAGCAAGACGCAAGCATTTCTTGGATCAAGCTTCCGTGCGGCGAATTTGGCGCTCGGCCATTCCAGAAACCTGCGTTACGATTTCAACTCACTTCAGACGATCATCCACGGTCTGTCGGTGCAGTGGGGGGTGTGCTGTGAGCTGGAGAGTGTGCTCCACAGCCTCAAGGCGCACTGTCCCTAGGGACAGCACTCACAGCTTGACTTCGAACTCAATGTATGAATTAACAGCCCCAAAACTCGGACAGCGATGGAGAGCAGGGGGATTCTATCTATGGCTCGGGAGGAGCCTTGTGCTATAGCCTATGCAATTAAAGACAAGGCGCCGCTTGCTAGCACCAAAAGTTTGAACACCTGTCCCACTTTTGACATCTTTGTTTGTCATATCTTCTAGGCCTTGAGTTCATAGAGGCCCAGCTCTTGTCTATCAATTTCCTTGCGCAGTGCCGACAGAATCATGACTAAGCACTTATGAAGTCAACTCCGCCAAGCCAACTGTATCACTTAACATTCCAGAGATGGTGTGTAAATGAAATAGCAGTCAACTCTGTGCTGGACAACTTTTTTTCTTTTTTTTTTTTTTTCTTTTTTCAACGCTGCTGCGTCAGTCCATCACACCGTTTCTACCGTGGTTCAGAACCTCGATCTGAGCATTCAATAGCTTGTTGATCAGCAGCTCGACACCCACCGCTTCACCTCTCGCTGGGTCCGACCTCACAAAATCCAATCACCCTTCCTCCGTACCGAGGCAACTAATGTAGAATTTGACGGGCTTCTTTGAGGTATGTTTGAGCAGAAAAAGTAATTCGAAGAAAACGAAAGGAAAGGTAAAACTTTAAGACGTGCGGAAAGAAAAAAAGGAGGTTCTCCCAGACCCGAGTCGAACGGGTGACCTTTCGGTGACAATGAAGCAATTACAGCCGAACGCGCTAAACCAACTGAGCCACTGGGAGATGGCAACCCATTAGTTTACTTGGAAATATATTTGGTCCACACGCCATCTCTAGGGATCAGACAGAGGGATACTTTGCCCCATCGAAGGCCCGGCAACGCTGGCTGTTATTGGCAGGAATATTGAACTAGCTCTAACTATTTCGGCTGCTCTGAAAACATGGTGAAAGGGCAAATGGCAGTGGTATACCTATTGCCGTAGAGTGCTTTACATTGCTGGAAATTGTATGGCGCGGCCTACGACATGCTGAGTCAGTACTGTTAGCGAGTGGTCTCGTAATGCTGTGAAAGAAGAGCTAAGGTTAGTCGGAAGCTTGAAGGTTCATTAGCGCTTATCAAGCTCCAAAGCTCATAGAGAACCTTGGTGAAGATGAATCAAGTGATTTTAGCTGTGAGCCTGTCCAAGGTTCATTGACTGGTAGCTAATCTCAGAAACACGCGACAGCCACGCCTGGCTTAGGGCTTTAAAACAGTTCGTTTCTTAAGTCTAGCTATTGCCAAAGGAGAGCAGATGGCACATTATAGCTTGCATCATGGAAATTTCGTCATGCCTGTCGTTGGTCTGGTGATATCAAATAAAGGGCGCATAGTTATAGAAAATGATACTACATCGTCCACGGCCGCTAGCATTATTACCTTATCTTTCTGTCTAGTGTAGGTGTATGTTTCTAGGATAGATTATGCGCTTGAGTTAGATGGTATGTGGCCAACCAACTGTATGAACATCGACTGCAGCAGTGTAACAGTTCATTCAATTCGCGTGCCTTGATTTATCCCTGATACTACATTAGTCCTGGTTTCGCTGATGGAGTTGCGTCCGACTAGGAATTATTGCTGTTTACGGGCAACAACAGTTGACTTTTTACGGAATATAGTATGCGACGTCCAAACTCGTTTCCCTATCTGATGCTTTTCATGGCATGTGTCAGTGAAGATGCATGAAGAAACAGAGATGGCGGCAGGTGGTTTGGAACGTTTGGTATATGTCGAGCGAGCAAATGATTCACAGGAACTGCATCTCTTTGATTGGATGATTGTACTAATTGCAGGTATATTGTAAGTTAGTCATCCTAGGTGAGACTAGGTCCCCCTTTCCTGGTCGACCGCAACGAGGCAAATAATAGATGGGCTCTAAGTAGCCCTTGCCAGAACTTGCGCATAGGGGATGGGGCCCTGCTAACTGGCTCACATTTCGCCACCTTTACTGGTACATCAGCTTAAATCCATTTGGTTACTGACAGCAAAATGAACCCTAACTTACGTCCCATGCCGATTTCACATACCGTTTAATTCATGCGAAGCTGTGGGGACTCCGGGAACTGCTTCAACGTGGGGATCGTGGGGATCTGGGGTCAATGGCCGTTGAGTGTGGGGAACTGGGGTGCAGAAGGTAATCGGACTTTAACTACGCCATCTCTAACTTAGTGTTTTGTCATTTAGTGATAGATAGTATATTTAGATAAGACATCTAGACTTGTTTTTCTGGGAGGCAGCTCATCCACCATCCACCCATAAATCAGCTATACTGGTCAAAATGGTTGCAGACGGCACTTCGGATCGTACCAACATGGCCTACGACACCGCTGGGAACAGGGTCTCCGTGCCTGTTCTGATTGTTGGTGGAGGGCCGAGTGGTCTTCTTCTCGCCTATCTTCTTTCGAAGCAAGGGGGTACGTGAAGAAATTACAGCTTCGGTTCTAAACACTGCTAAAACTTCCATAGTCAAGTCTCTCGTGGTAGAGAAGTATCCTCAGAGACTAGCTGCCCCGAAAGCCCATGCGTTATGCCCCCGGAGTTTCGAGATCTGCCGCCAATTCGACCTTGATACTGCGGCGATGCGAAAACTGGGTTCTCCAAGGGCAGATGCATTTTGGGTCAACTTCCTCACCAATCTGACGGGAGAACGCATTGGCGTGCTCCCTTATGAGCGAATGGATGTCGATGTTCTTAACGATACGCCTGAGGTAATGATTTTGCAAGTTCCCAGACGACTTACTGTTACTGATTACCAACAATACTCACAGATGATCCATAATATTCCACAACCAGACTTTGAACAGTTCCTGTTCAGGTGTCTAGAGAAAGACCCCAACGTAGAAATACGGAAAGGGGCCGCGTTTGTGTCTTCCCATCAAGTAAGCCTCACTTCGAAATCATCAACAATTCACTAATCAGCTCATCCAGCATGATGACACTGTGACGAGCGTTCTAGAAATGCGCGAGTCGAAACAGCAAATCGAAGTGCAGTCAAGACATGTAGTTGGCTGTGATGGGGCTAAGAGTCAGGTTCGCAAGTTCCTTGGAGTTGAATGCGAAGGCGAAGACAGTTGTGAGTACACTTTCTCTAATAAAAATCCGCAACGTACCTAATGCCTCATACCAGATGAGACGATGATGACGATTCATATCAATGCGGATCTACGTCCTTTGGTAAAAGACCAAGTTGGCATTCTCCATTGGATAATGGACCCGGCTTGCTCAGGCTTCATTATTGCTTATGATCTGTCCGGAAATCAGGTGCTTATCAGCAACTTTGATGTAAGGATATACACAATCATCATCCATTCGATACTAACACCGCATCAAGTCGACGAAGCACCCTGTAGAGACCTGGACCGAAGAGCTTAGCCGAAGTGTTGTCACAGCAGCGATAGGCGCTGATGTATCATTCAAAGTACTAAGCTACAGGCCATGGATACTCAGCCGGAAGGTTGCAAATCAGTATAGAGTTGGAAACATCTTTCTGTGAGTTCCATCATAAGCTGGTTGAAGTTAAATTACCAAGATCTAACTGGGACGTCTCAGTGCTGGTGATGCAGCCCACTCGTTCCCTCCTACCGGAGGTTTGGGACTGAATACTGGAATAGCTGATGTGCACAACTTGGCTTACAAGCTCGCAGCGGTCCATCAAGGTTGGGCTAGCCCACGTCTCTTGGATTCTTATCAAGAGGAGCGAAGGCCAATTGCTCTGATTAACGCGGCTCAGAGCGTGAAGAATGGGACAGAAATCTTGTCCTTTCTCAAAACCTTGGGCACCGCCGGAATTGATGACGTGGAGCAAGCACGCGATAATTTGATGAAATCAATTCACGATCCAGCAAAGCAAAGTATGATTCAGCAGGGAGTTGAAGGACAGCGAGAGCATTTTGACAACGTAAGAAGCTACACCCATCCAATCTACGTAGGTCCAAGCTGACTCGAGCCAAGCTCGAGCTCCATATAGGTTATGTCTACGGAAGCAAGGAGAAGCCGGCTCACGCTTCTTTCTATAAGCCAAAGTTTACATCAGGCGCCCGCCTTCCCCATGCCTGGATCAAATTCAAAGTATCTAGGTGCCCGGAAAGCTTCAGGGATGTGGACTTGTCTTACATCAAAGAATGGTCGAAGGAAGATGTAGCAAATCGGAAGGCCTCGACATTAGACTTGTGTTCTTTCGACTCATTCACCTTGATCGTGGGGTCGCGGCAGAACTGGGAAACAACCTTCCACCAGGTTGCAGCGGATTTGAAAGACCGCAACATTCGGATACAGCTGTGGGCATCTGGTACAGATTTTGATTTTGTTTTCTCCCCTCACAAGCAACTGTTTGATCATCAAGCTGGGCTTCAAAGCGGGGGTGCCGTTCTTCTCCGGCCAGATCAACACATTCTTGCGATGTTGGAGGCGCACGAGAGTAGCTCTGATATAGAGCAACTCATTTACAATCATCTAGGTCTTCATTAAAAGGTACTATATATAGAAAGCGAGATGATAGCATATTTCCACCTCCATGCTCGGTATTGACTATGAAGTGAATGTCTTGCTTATGGAATATGAATGGTTTATTATGTACACTTACGTAGAAAGTTGTTAGATATGTCCCGCCTCTATATTCGCGCCGAGGATGTCGTGCTATGCCTGGAAGTTCTAATGTCAGCAGGTCTGCATGATGCAAGGGCGTCGGAAATACGCCGGTGCCTCGAGCTTGAATGTTATTTTGTGTTACGGTTTTGAAGCGTAAGCCACGCGGGAGGCAAATGCCCCCAGTTTTGGCCCTATTGCTGTATATATACCATATATTCCTTTTTTCACGTACATGTAGATAGTTCACTCCACTCAGCACAAAGTGTTCACAATAGAGCTTATAATAATATGGGTACAGCAAGAGCACCTTATAAAGTTGTTCATTGTTTGACCAAGAAATACCAGTTCCCGGCAAAGTGTGATTTGCCCAGACTTGACTTCATCCAGCAATATTTCTTGCCGTAGTAGTCCCCCCATCCGGCTCCCACACAGCTGCCATTCGCCGCACAGGTGTTGGCGCAATCCTCAACAGTATCGGTCTCCACATTACCAATATCAGTGCTGCCTTCGCCCGAGTTGTAGTCTAGGTCGCAAAGTACAAGGAACTTCTTGCTGTTTGAAGATTGGTATAGGGTTTCATTATTGCTAGGACAAGAAATGGAGGAGACGGTCGCGGTCGGAGTCGCACTCGAAGTCGAATTCGCAGAACTAAGCGTTTTGTAAGCGGCGAGTAAATCCAAGTTTTAGTTGCCGAGTATACTAACCTAGATGCTGAGGAGCTACTGTGGTGGCTTGCTCCCAACCCAACACCTAGTCCCACTGCTAGACCAATGACCAAGACGGCAATCAACGGCCCAAATATAAGCCAGAACTTCCTCCTCTTGATGCCAAAGATTGTTGGTTCTACCCCCTTCTCTGATGCGCTGGGACCTAACGTCCCAACGTGCGATGGTTCCCACTGTGAGTGAGGAGCATGGGCGGCAGAGTCGGGATAGCCACTATGAGGGGGGTAGTGTCCATATTGCCCTTGTGCGTAACCCCCTTGAGCTGAAGGGTCATACTGCTGATACGGCGGTCCTGCGGAGTGCGACTGATCCCAGGGCTTCTGTATCGTTGGTCCCTCAATCACTTGCGGTGCTTCGGGCTCGGGGACAACTTCGAGGCCGGCTTGGTCGTGCGCGGGGTGTCCCATCTTCCCTACTTCGAGGCCGGCCTGCTCGTGCGCGTGGTCAGCCATGTCGGTTTGTCGCAGCAAGCTGAGTCGTGTCGACGCGACGCAGTGTAGTTGTTTGATGGTTCACCGTCGCTGCATCGTGGTCATGTTTGACATGATTGAGCAGCACAGGTTTGGGAGGAGCGCTCTAGTTGCTTTTGCATCCTCAATCTCGCGATCTGCGCAAATATTGGGCCACAGTGGACCCGGAAACGCTGTTTCCCACTAGCAGCTCTGCAAAGGGCTTAGGGACAATACCCACGACTGGGATATGCTGACAAGGTCCAGTTGTTTTGGGCCGCCGCCACTCCAAATTTAGCCATCTGGGAGAAGCTAGCACGCTATTATTGGTCGGAATAGATGCCACCCTTCCTGTACTCAATTCCCACCACACCTCGTCCACTCACAGGCAGTAATAGACGATGCCTACAGCCGCACGGTCCCCTCCCTACAGGGTTCTACTCGCTGCCTACCATCACAGCACCACCATCCCAAGCCTTCGGCACTGCTCTGCATTGGCGGGATTGCTCAGCCCCCATGATGTCTCTGGAGCGATCGGTGGTGGCGTCATCGACAGCACGCAGACATGCAGTACACAGCAAATCGTAGAGCGTCCCGTTGATCTACGTACGCAGTCCGGCGCTGTGCATATTTTCGCAGGATACTCCGTGACGTTCAGGGCCGAGTCCTCCGAGTTGAATAGCATTTGACACGTCTAAAAGTACGATTATCTAGCAGCAGGCGTTGCGAGAGTAAGGAAACTGGCTTAGATTTCCATATATTGCTGGCATGGCGATACGGTATTGTATTGTATAAACATGGGAGTCTAGATGATGTAGCGCACTTTTCCTTTGGCTGAATACGGCTGTAGGGAGAGTTTGTTCACCGCAGCATGTTCTAAGCTGGAACGGCTGCCGCAATGGGCTGAGAGCCAGCCGCCCGGGAGTCAAAGCTTGTAAAGTGGATGAAGTTAAAGTGGCCAGTAAGCCCTACGAGCTACTAAGCTTAACATCGCCTCCACTAATAAGCAAAGTGGGCACCTCGCCAGACTGCGATCTTCATGACGGCTATTAGGGAGGGCATGAAATTCCAAATGGCCCCTTTTACTGACGGAATACGAATTGTCTTGCCCAGGCCTTGGGCTCAATTGCAGCCAACTACCAACCATGTGTCACCAACCTCTCATTTTCGCCGCACATCCAGGGCCACCTGGGGCGGAGGCTGTTACGATAACCCACCCCACCAAGCAAACTGAAGTTGATTTTGGATGACTTAGGTGAAGAGTAGTGGGCCACCATAGTCAGAACTACAACATCATGGCCCCATCGATAAGCAGCAAATACCCCATCCGTATTGGATCTAAGCGAGTCTAAAATGTTTAATGATGCTAGCTAATGATACCCTAGAATGCTGATAGGCCGAAGAGTCGAAAACACTTCCTCACTAGTTGGAAGGGATATGTGAGTACTTGGGAGACGCTTACATCCGCAATTGGGGAAGGAGTATGAACTATCGGTCTATTCAGAGTCAGCATTTACCAACGTCTATCGTCGGAGGAAACGTACCCACAAGTCCAGCTTGCTGCCAGATTTATATCCCCAATACCATCCCATACAGCCATGTTCGGGTACGGACAGATTGGACGTTGACTCTTCACGCCCGACGAAGTGTTCCAGACATCATTCCAGGCCGTCGCGACAAGTGCATTGACGGGATTTCCGTTCTCTACCCAATCCATCAAGGCTAAGAGGATGTCGTGGTCCTTGTCCTCGAAGCCGGGGACAGACCAGATATCTGTCCCCATCTGAGCTGCTTGGAATTCAGCGCCGAAATACCAAGGCGAGTTGGGGCTAGTAGCCGTGGACCAGCAATGCTGCATCCCTGGCACTTGAAAGTAACGAAACCATTCACTGACTGACGAAAGGTTCTCGCCCATCGTCGCTAAGGTATTCCTATAGTAGAGGTCTGATCCACGAGGGGGGATGAGTCCATCCGCGAGGCCATGGTACATGAGCATTTTGTGACCAAGGTCTTTGAAAGTGGTGAGGTTATAGTCATTGGCAGTTGACTGACCAGGGTCAGTCAACTGGGCGTATGTGACCAAGCTGTCATCCCAATAAGTGTAGTTCCAGAAAATATTGTCTAGCAAGAAGAACCGAATGTAGTTGAAGCCGAAAGGACTTGTGTTGGTAAAGTTCAAAACGGCGAACCACTGGCCCTCGCAGCCTGGAGACAACCCTGGATGAATAAGCTCCCCGGACGAAGAAACGAAATCACCGTACACGTTAGGTGGAGTTGAAGCTTGTGCTTCCGTCAGGCAGGCAGATGGATCAGCGTCAGGGTTGCTGCATAATATCTCTGTCCAGTCAGGTACACATGCATCCGGAAGACTGACGATTCCATCATAGACGCCATCCAGCATGTCGCATTGCCTGATCACCAAGTCTGCCATGGTGGAGAAGAGGTTGAAGGGAATATGCTTGGGATCCGTTTCAGGCAGGTTGTATATGCCAGCTTTGGTAAACCAAGTATTCAAATTCGTGGTATACCACCCAGGTGCTCCAATAATTACCCCGTCAAAGCTATCTGGGTCAATTTGAACTTGGCGCAAACCTTGTCTGCCTCCAGTGGAGCATCCATTGTAATAGGAATACTTGATGTTGACACCGTAGTACGCTTCGACAATCTGCTTGGAGATGTCAACTGTCCCATGCATTGCGCGCCAACCCCAATCAGTTCTCTTTTCAGGGTTCTTGAAGGCCCACGATCCATCTCCAGTGGTTGAGTTATGCCCAGTATCAGTAGAGACTACTGCAAAGCCATATTTGACGTACGCTCCCATGTCAAGCCAGTTGATACCACCACCGAAGCCTCCGTTGCCAACGGTAAGAAATCTAGAGTTCCAATTCACAGGTAGGAAAATGCCGAACCTGTAGGCCGATGTTGAGGACGTGGGAACGTATATTGTCACAGCACACAACTCGGGTAGGTTTGTCGGTTGAATTGGATACATCAGATTCCTGCGCCCTTCTCCATATGTGTCGCCTGTCTCAACGTATGCAATTTCCTCGATGGAAGCGCTCGGCGGCAGTTTGCCTACCAGCAGGTCTGCGACTGAAGATGCATTGGTCTTGCAATCTCCTACTGTCATCTGAATAGTCCCGAGTTGGGTTGCTAGCGTAGTAGAGATAAGAGTAACGAAGACCAGATCCAACATTTTCGTCAAAAAGCTGCCAAATGAGCAGTGATGGTCTGGCGGAGGCGTTCCAGTTTGAGGTACCCACGATATTTCCTCCTCCAAATACTTATACTCAAATCCGTGTTCAGTAAGAGGGCTCATGCAGGGCGGCTGATCACCACGGATACGACTAGAGTTCCTGTACCGTAGTCAATACTACTTGCCAAGGACGCCAAGAGAACTCCCGAGATGGACAAGTGCCATGACTAGTAAGAGAACGCCGTGTCTTATCTAAGTGGACAATCTATCAGGAGCTAAGCCGTCGCGATCGAGGAAGTTACCCAAACAGTGATCAACCTCCCCTTTTGAGCTCAGTAACCGACTGTGGGGCTATCCAATTGCGCAGCGCGTATATAATTCCCCACCCCTGGGTCGAAATCATTGGCATGTGTGTTGCAAATCCCACGTTGGACACGTGTAGGGGCTTGCGAGTGACTTTACGGATGAGCGGATCAGTAAATCGCAGATTTCTATCGCAAGCGCTCAGAAGCTTTGAGTCTGGTACCAAAATCGGTCCGACTGATATGTACCATTGTCGTGATTGCATAGAGAACACCCGAGTGGTATGAGACCTAGGATAGTTGGACCGCGAGACGAAGGTATTGCCCCTGTCCTAGTGAAACTCGCCAGCGATCGGCCACAAGACAGAATAACTGGCCTGGCATGGTATGCTGTTCGGATGGCACCTGCAGTATGCAAGGTAACTCGGCAATGCTTTGACGTGGGTTTTTGAGTGGGATTCGTGTTGAAAACTCTTGTATTATCACCGATTGTCGACTTTAGCACCCTTCTCAGTGTCATAGCCCTATCTTCTTCCGAAGCCTACAATGTCTTGCGCAGCTGCTGTATAGATTAGCTTATGGTAATACGCAAAGGTGGGTGTTTCCAATTATAGAAATCAAATCATACACAATTTTGCCGTTCTGTCTCTACATCCAATTTGGGATGCCAACTTCAGATGTCCAGCCTGTGATGTTAACGATCAATGACGATGTCTATGCTCTGTGGGGAATACTTACATTGAGCTGCTAATGGCACATAAGTTGTCTTCAATTGAAGACAGCAAGGCATATTAAGTCTCTACACAGTCTGACAACCCGAAGATGGAGATTGTAGAGGGAGATACTCGCTGCAGAGAAAATTGGAACACCTACAATCTTGCCACGAATCAGCGAAGGCCCTCCTGCAGCTGTGTCGAACTGCCGACGCTAGAGCGGGACTGCGGGGAAGCCTTGAAGAACGAGGGATTTCTAGACTTACTTGCAGAGACGAAATGTGCAGCATGTAGCGTTGCTCCAAGGTACGTCTGTCTCATCGTATAAAACCCTTCGTGGAGATTGATATGGCATGAACAGCATTTGCAGTCATTGTGGGCATGGAACTAACAATCTCACAGCACAAGAGCGCAAGAGTAGCTAAAATGCACGTTGAAAAGTTCCCGCTGTCGCCGCCTAGTCTCGAGGAGTTGGCTGAAGCTCTGGCAGGACCTCTTACTGAGAATTACGAGTGTGCCACTGTTGAGGTTGTCCAGTGCCCTGATCTCCGAAGAGCGCCGTTTCATCTAGCAACCGAAGGCCTTTCGGGCATGGAAAGAGTTGCAGACGTCGGGGGCCAACCAAATCTTTTTCCAAGCCCTCAGCTCGACAAAATTTGGTCCATCCCCAGAATTGCTGAAGCCATGGAAATGGGACCTGAAAGGGGGAGTTTGATTGGCGCTGGGGCCAGTCCATTCCACGTCATTGGCCAAAATTGCGAGCTGGCCCCAAATTTGAGCTGGGCAGGAGGCTTTGATCATGTCGACAATCAGACACGCGTCGCCAAAATCGACTTAGATGACGGAGCTGTCCATGTCGATATGAGTCCTTCTACAGAGTGTGCGCTAATGATCAACCTATATGGTTCATTGGGCATCCCTGGTCCAGTACTCAAAATTACGGCAAGGAAGAGAACAGGTAGTGAGAAAAGCTTCACTGAATGTATCCAGAAAGGGCTTTGTGCTTCTTATGGCACTTCTCGAACAGTCAGCCTTGGTGGCGCGTTCGTGGTCAAGTCAGGCTAGGCACGTTATCACATTATGCCCGATTTCCCAGCAAAAGAAGATCTTCCCTTTGGAAATCGTGGCCAAGTCGATAAATGGTTAACCTACCATGACTCTGTTGCTCCGATGGTATGTCTGTCTGTGCTGCACTCTGCGGACCCAGATAATGCAATGGGATTACGGATGGAGCATACGCATTGCTTTTCTCCGGCTGGAAGAAACGCTGGAGGTCATTACCATTACGACCTCGATAAGTTCGATGAGACCATAGAGTACGAAGGATATTTCAATACGGCAAAATCGATATATCGAGTGGATAGACCACTGTAGGCTCTGAAACTGTCCGTATGAGCTACATTGTCATCAATTCATTCAAAGCTATTTAAACTCTTCAATCACGCTTTTCGGTTCCACGTAGGTGCCGAGCGGACGATAATGGATGTCATCATACCCAAACGCCGCTGGGCCCCCTATGTCCAGTCCTCTAGGTGTTTCAGTCCATCTTGGAGAACATGTAATTCCTATCACAGTGACAGCATATCCATACTTGAACTCTGGAACCCCAAGTGCCTTGCCTGATTCGTTGTCCAAGACGGCAATAAGATCAGGAACTGATGCGAGAATCGTTTCATCCCCATCATTACCGACATGCTTCGCATATATATTTTCGTTCTTGAAAGGAATCTGCAGTTCCCCTCCTTCCGCTAGGATGGTGGAGTTTGTAGAAGAATCAATCTCTTCACCCCGAGAGAATGCAGCAATGTAGACAGTACCATAAGAGTGGCCTTTGAATAGGCGTCTCTCCACTCTTGTGATCTTCCCCCGGAACAATACTTTTGCAGCATCTTTACCGCCAGCCTCTGCGATAATTGATTCTGCAACAGAGGATAGTCGGTTGGCGGCTCGAGCTTGAGCTATGCTCCTACCTATCCTCCAAGCCTGGGAAACAGTATTGAGTACCCCATACTTACGAACAAACTCAGTGCAAGTTGGTTTTGCAGCCATGCCTACGCGAGATCCCATTTCCGAGCAAGAAGCTCGCAAAGCGCGGTCGACGATCTCGTCATCAGGTGCACGAGTCATGATGATAGTTTTCCCGTCTCCGGAGTCTATAGCACAGGGAGTGAGCTCGAGGGGCTTGTGTACTGCAAGAGTTGTTTGCCAATATGTTGGATATGCTCGGCCCATCCAATCCCCGTCAATGACAGGTGCATCAAAAAACCGAGACGACCCGACTAAGAACGGTTCCATACCGTTCGCACCGCCGATTTCGAGGCCCATGACAGCGTCAAAGGTGTCGTGTCTCATGTATCTCATCAGCTCCTGGAACGCATAGACAGTCTCTATTGACTGTAGCCGTTCGACTGAAACGGCCGGAGAGCCCATATGACCTGATGAATTGCTTAGCTCGAAGCTGGGATTAACCCGCGATTTAACATTGACTTACCACCCCAATATATCAGAGCATCGCCATTTAAGGATGAACTATCAATGACCCGTATTTTGTGACCTTCGCGGAGCATCCTCTTGAGCTGTATCTGGGAAGCAGCTGGACTTCCACCACCAGCGCATCCCAAAACGTAGCATCCATCCGCTAACCAGTCAATGTCTGTTTCGCTGAAAATCCATTCTGAAATCCCTCGAGTTCCTGTACAAATCTCAGGCTTATAAGTGAAGGGATCCACGACTGTCTCAGTCGAAATATTGACGTCAAGATCTTTGGCTTCCTCAGGCTCTGCGTCTTGGTCCTTCTCTGTTTCGTCTGCAGCTGATTCTTCGATCTTAGAGTTCATGTCGATATCACCTATGGCTTTCGCGATTGTACGAATTTGATTCGCAACATATTGTAGTGGCATGCTGTCAACTTCTGCGATCTGGACACTTGAAGGAAGAGCTCCAGCATCTACTGCGCGTCGGATGGCAAGAGTCTTGGCATGATCAACGGCTTGTAGCTCCGTCTGATGCGTGGTGCCTTGAACGATATCCACCGAGCCACCAACTCTGGCGATGGCTGCACCAACCGCATTCGCCACGTCGTTAAAGGGAGGCCGAATGATTTTCAAAGCCCCTTCGAGATGTTCTGGGGCTAAGACAGCCCCTCCACCAACAAGAAGGACTGTAAGGGGCTCGGGCGATGTTTTGACCACATCGATTGCCCCTTCCAACAGGGCCTTGATTCTCGCATTGGCGTGCAGCAAGAGTGCTTGATCGATACTTTTGACGCAACTTGCGTTGCCAACTTCCGCCTTTCCAGATGCGACGCAGACATCGGTAGTTGTGCATACGTCTCCTCCAAAGACCAGCGCGCGGGAAGTCAATTCAAGTCCAACGGACTCCGGGCCTACTCGCACATTATCGTTGATAACTTGGACTACCGAGCCGCCTCCAAGCCCGATAGAATGTAGGTGTGGCATTGAATAGCTGACCCTAACACCGGCAACCGTTACATAAGAACCAGCTTGTCGAGGTAGCCCAGACGGGAGCAAGACACCGACATCTGATGTAGTCCCTCCAATATCAATGACGATAGCAGAAGAACCACCACGGCCGTCCATGCCGGCAAGATATGCAGCGCCTCTCATCGAGTTGGTAGCGCCGGAAGAGAACGTGCTAATCGGAATTCTCGTTGCAGATGAGGAATCAAGGATTGTGCCGTCGTTTTGTGTAAGAAACAGCGGACACGTGAGGTTGAGTTTCTTCATGGCCAGTTTGAACTGTCGTACCGTTCTTCTGGCATATTTCAAGATCGCTCCATTCAAGATTGCGGCGTTTTCTCGCTCGATAAAACCGATTCGAGGTGAGACCTCCCTCGAGCATACGACATCAATGCCTGGGATTTCTCGCAGAATTATATCCCGAACTCTGCTCTCCTGTTGAAACACCTCGTCGATGGGTGAATAAACCCCTGCAACAACTACTACGCTAAGTCCCGCTTTCTTGATGGCCTCACATTCTCGGACAACCTGTGTTTCGACGACTGGAGCTTCTTGGCTTCCGTCGATGTGTAGTCCACCATCCACGATGCCAACATGTCCTTGAAGAATACGCTTCAAGTCAGATGGAAATTCCGCAAAGGGCGGAACCTCGCGCAAGAAGGACCTAGAAAGTCGTACGACTCCGACACGGCGCAGGCGGCGCGCGTCTCTCTCAACCACTGCATTAATGAAATGAGTGGTTCCGATTGTTACACTGGCGATTTGCGACGGGGAAAGGGATGCCGCAGCTATGACAGTCCGAACTGCTGTCGCGATACCCGAGGTCACATCAGGAGTTGTCGGTGTTTTGAAATGTGCTTTCAAGCCACGGTCTGCTAATGCCTGTCGTCGAAGGTCAATCGCTACAGCATCCGTGTTTGTGCCTGATAAAGGTCAGAATGAGAAGGTGACTAGGGTTTATTCAAGCAGATTCTTGCCTCCTACATCAACACCTATACGGACTGAACGTTCGCCAAAAGCGTCGTGGCCTGCGCTGCCTACAGTGCTTCCCATCTTGGAATCGACAACCCTTCTTTGACGTTGAGTGAGATACTGTTTGTAAGGCTTTTCAAACACCTGCTACGGCTCACGCGTCCTCCGCTTCTTGATTTCATTGGTCTCTTTGTCCCCTTCGTGGCAGCCGTCTTTATTCGTCATCTTGGCTACCGGTATTGAGACCAGGCGTGAAACGAGAGGCCCCAATTGGGGTTTCGGCGGAAGTGTTATCAGAACCCCTGGCTAGAAGTGGATCCACGCGCTGTTAATCACTCCAACTCCATGCAGATCTCTCCAATTCCAAGATCCGACGGACTATCCGACCGTGTTTAGCACGAACTCTCTTCAAGTCACCCGCACTTTCAGTCAGTGCCGCTGATAAATAACCGTATCTTGATTACGTATGGAAATGGCCGCTTTGCTGTCTTATCTCTTGTTTTAAAGACCTTGACCTAGAGAAAGCTCGAGAACGAAACGTAGCCTGTACTGTAAGTTTGCTGATAGTACTCCCCAAAGATAAGAAAACGCGCGAACTAAACCACCATCTTCGAACAATGCGGTGCATATGGATGGTTGGTGTCTAAGTCGCTAGCATATAAGACTGTCGCCTTTATGTGTCCGACCAAACCAGTCATATCTGCTGCGTAATTGCCTATGTGAAACCATCTCAACTGATGTCCACCATTCGGAAGTCCGTATAAATGAAGGTTGGATCAATCCTAGACTGGGCGCGGCTGCCATCCAGTCATGGCTCAGAGGCAAGCTTCTGGATCAATGGAGATATCCTTCCGCTGCCGCCACATCGGCGCCTATGGACAACTGGAACATTCTTCCTGTTTTGGTTGACCAACCAGGTAGCTAGTATGTTTGCTGATTGACGTACCAAGTGTGGCCTTGCACTAATCTTGGGATTATAGTCTCAAACTTTCAGATCGGCTCATCACTTGTGTCAGCTGGTCTATCGGTCTGGCAGGCAATCATAGCTATCATCGTGGGGAAGGTCATCATTTCACTAGTCGCAATTGCCAACGGTTTTGTCGGCGCTGAATGGCATATTGGGTTTCCCGTGGTATCCCGCTATATCTGGGGTGTCTATGGCGCCTACCTCGCGATTGTCCAGAGAATCATTCTGAGCTTAGTATGGTTCGCAGTCCAATCTTGGACTGGAGGACTATGCATTATCAATATTTTATCAGCAATTTTTCCAAGTTTTGAGAGCATGGACAACCACTTCCCTGAGTCAGCAAACATGACTACACGACAATTCATAGGATGGGTCCTGTTTAACATCCTGATGATTCCGGTACTTTATATCAAACCAGAGAACTTCAGAAAAGCCCTGGTATGGTTCAATGCTCTCTCTGCAGTAACGCTCATTTCCATGGTAATCTGGGCCATGGCCACTGCTCATGGGGCCGGCCCTCTCTTGGTGCAGGGCTCTCAAACTATGGGCTCTGGCGAACTTGGATGGGCCATCACCAAAGGTGTTACAACGGTTATTGGCGGTATTGCGGTTGGACTTACGAACCAGCCAGACTACTCAAGATTCGCTCGCCGACCAGGAGACCAAATTTTCGGCCAGTGGTTCTCCATTATAGTGTTTGGTGCTTTCTTTCCGTTGCTAGGGTGCCTACTAGCCTCGGCGACCCAGCAGCTTTACGGTGAAGCGGTCTGGAACCCACCTGATGTTGTCCAAAAGTGGCTTGATACGGACTATAACGCTCGGTCACGGGCGGGCGCATTTTTTGCTGGGTTTGGCCTCGTGGCAACCCAGCTCAGCATCAACTCTGTCGATAATGCCTTTTCGGCTGGAATGGACCTTGCTGGACTGTTCTCAAGATACATCAACATTCGACGTGGCGCATACATTGGCCTCATATTGAGTATCGCTCTCTGTCCCTGGGAGTTAATTGCTTCAGCCAGTGTCTTTATCAGTGTGCTGTCCGCCTACAGCACCTTTCTGGGCCCTATGATCGGCATACAAATCTGTGATTATTTTTTGATACGGCATAGACGCATCAAGCTCTCAGATCTCTACCATCCAGGACCGGATGGGTTTTACTATTTCTGGAAGGGCGTGAATCCTAGGGCATTCGTCGCTTGGATTTGTGGCTTTGCCACGCAGCTCCCTGGGTTCGCGGCAAGTGTCACACCCAACAGTGTACGCGTTGGACAGGGTTGGACAAGACTATACTACTTGGCATTTCCGCTGGGCTTTGCGATTTCATTCGTGATTTACTTCATCGTCAACACAATTTGGACACCTATTGGTGTAGGCGAAATAGACACAGAGGATTACTATGGCACTTTCACAGAAGAAGAAGCCTTGAAGATGGGAGTCTTGCCAATGACGGAGGGGGTGGATGCTGTCTCTAGTTTGAAGGGTTTCAGTGACCCAACAGTATAATTACGATAAACAGAAGCCGAAGCCATGCAGGCTAGGCAGCGGGTTTCTGAAGTCCCAGAACTTCGTCAGTTGAACACCTAGAGGCAAACGGTAAGCGGTTCAGTTGGATGGAGTGGGCCCGTGCTACGGACCAGTCCAACTTCTTTTCCCCTTTTACTGCTCCGCAGAAGTGTGACCTGTTACTGGCGTAGCTACGAACCGGTCGGTTGTAGGTGCCATATTGGGTTTAATTACTACATAAAAAGGAAGAGAAAAGGAATCTCCCCTCTCTTACGCACGCAAGGCTGCTAAAGGCGTACATCGTGAGTGGGTAATCCTTGGAGATTATGGTGCCGGTAGTTATCACCGGCGACCAACCCACGGGCTCGGTCGGTAATATGCACAGCCATAACACTATGTGCAATGATGACGTCGCAATTGATACTACATCTTGGCGGTATCTTATGACTATATTATATCACATCTATGTTGAACTGCCCACGCTCCACGAAAGGACCATGCAGTGGGGGGTCTATATTTTGTTCGGGATCGGACGTGGTGGTAATGCAGGGGGGTTATCCTCGGGTAGTTCTTTCGCGCTATTGATGGCGTCTATTCTACCCGTAATAGAGTCCAATGTTCGGTCGACCGGATGCTCGAGTATCTTATCGGATGCTTTCTCGGTTGCAGCTTGCACTGCGCCGACGAGGACCACTTGCTGAACTACTTGTTCAACCGGGGCTTCCCACTACGAATTTGTTAGGATGTATGTTTTTTTTTAACTATCGCTCGAATGTAGTTCAGACGCACTCCACTGGAGATCCCTTGCTCATGAAGTTGTTGTGCTGAACTAACCCCCAAAATCTCTTGCGTGTTCTCCGTAGGTTGGCTTGCCAGGTCAGACGCCTCCTCAATTATCGCGTGGGACATTCGATGGACCTCGTCTTCAAGAATGATGTCTTGTGTACTCGGTAGCGGTGCTTCAAATATGATGCTCGAGTGGTTTGCAATCCAGTCTCCAGCTTTGGCTATTCTATCGTCCATAAAATCAGTAGCTAGGACCAGATCATCGTGCCCGAAAAGGAGGAAAGTCGTGCTGAGCTTGACAACAGCACCCTCAATGAGCCCCTGTACGATAACGCGTTTTTGAACTTTGATTCCTGCAGAGGCCAGTTCTTTCTGAAGGTCACGAATTTGATGAACGTGGCGAATCAAATTTGTCAAGTTCATGCCAACTGATAAAAGACTCCATGGCATGAAGATAGCCAAAGCAGAAGATGTGAATGAACCAAGCGAATCACGGGTGATTCGACGGTTGAGTTGCCGATGTCTGTCGATAAGTTGTTGCTTTTGCTGGGGATTTATATCCCTGAAAATCACTTCTTTGGACATCTTGACTAGTGTTTCCAACAGGCGCTATAACAGCCAAACTAGTGACATACAACTTTCTAGGTTCGGCTTTCCAATATGATGCTTCATAAATATTCAGAGGGTGATTATTAATGTGTGCGAGTATGGCCCCCAAGCAGGGGAAGGCTCCATGAGGCTCTGTCTTGCACAATTGCAACTGATTATGACATATCAGATTAGTGAGATCATCCTTCGGCAGGGGCCAGGGCCAATCAAATCGTCGCAGCTAAGGTCATCGCCACTGTCTGTAAGCAGATAGTTCTTAAGGAGATGGCTTGTGCACCGAGAACAATAGTGCCCCCCGTGCTCCCGGGCTTTGCCAAATCGGACCCCAAAATAAGTTTTAAACTGCGTTTTGTGCGTTGCATTGTAGAGATGCCTTATTTACGCATGTTCACTACCCACCATCCTGATGGAACTCTATTTCTTCTTGCCAATTTGCAACGTGACTTGAGTATTCGCTGCCTGTCATTAATAAGGCATCTCGAGCGTGAGGCACGGAGGGCTAGGTCGGAAAGGTTGCTTCGGCTAGGAGGAGGCTTGGGTAAATAACTTGGCCTGTACCATCCTGAGTCTCTGGGTCTGTAGGGTAACGTTGATATTCCTTCTATGTGCTTCAACATCGCTTACTGCTACATGTCAATAAAATTTGCATACCTAACTAATATAGGCAGGCCAAGAAGAAGCCGCATACAGGCGCATCGAAGGTTCATTTTAATCTGACAACTGGAACACAGGAAGCGAAAGCTCGACTAGACCCACCAGGCACTTCATTGGCAGACATCAACCAATTAGCACAATGTATTCCATGGTCATTGGACCCTGCGAAAGAATCCACTAGGCTTCCTGTCTCTATAGCCCATAGGAGCCTTCGCCAAGTATACAAACAGTGGTGTTGGTGGTGGCCTCTTATTGGGTACCAATGAGTCAACTCTCCACGCATCAGCTCTGACACAGGTATTGCATATTGCTGTGCTTCATCGTAATACCAGGTGTCATTAAGGGCCATGAATTCTTCGAAGAGCGATGGGAAATGGCAGAGTTCCGGAACCCACGAATTGATCATTGGATCAAAATGACAACCTCTAGCTTGGGCCTCAGGAACTGTTTCCCCACAATTAGGCAACTGTTCATCCATGTTCATCCTTGGCGCAGAACCTGGTGGCATGTCAGTTTTAGGGTAAGATTCCCCTGGAGTTCTTGGTACCATTGAAAACAACAGTTGTGGTTATAGCCATAGTAGTGAGAATAATGATAATCAGTCCGAGTAGTAAAGTGAGTTGAGAAAGCCAGTTCTTCCGCTGCTTAAGTAGGGGCCACTTAGCAGGCGCAAGCACACTTGTCGGTGAGCCAAGTAATCCAGTCAATGCGAGGTCCTGGCCGCCTCTTTCCTGGTCTAACTGTAACGCGTCGTCACTAATTTCCTCTCCACTGGGCTCTTTAGCAGCATCATATCGAGAAGACATGAAAATCGCTCTTAGCCACGGAGATGCAGGTGAACGCAAAGTTAGTGGGGGAAATATTTTTCAATAATAAGATATTGTGTGAGAGGTGAATAGGATTTGATACATTTACTGCATAAAATACCATCGGCATGTTAACTTCTGAGAATGGGAAAGTTGGCTAAGGAAAACGGGTAGCTTTCAATGTCCGACGTCAGGATCGTGGATTATTTCTCCCTCCCATGACAATCGGAATTATTAGTATCGGCGACGATTTGTATTCTATTTTTTGTTTGTTTGTTTGTTTGGGGGGGGGGGGGGGGGGGGGGGT